>NC_134360.1:119533840-119773840 GCF_048569485.1 Anomaloglossus baeobatrachus | reverse complement strand
TGTGCCGCCCCTGTGCCAGCAGCTGGAGCTGCTCGGATCCGGACCCGCTGTGTGGCTCGAGGGATACTCCGGACTCGGGGGTTACACGGACACGCCGAATAAAAAGGGGGACATAGTCGTATGGCCTTGGCCGTATTCAGTTCATGACGCCACCCACGGTGTGTGGTGAAGTGGGACGCCACCGCTGCTGTTGTGGGATACCCGGGGAAGATGTAATGGCAACCGGATGTTAACCCCTCCGTGGGTAGGGATGGTTGCCCCAGGGCCCAGTGTCTCTGTGCAGGGTATGGCGGTGGTAGGGGCGTGCGTGCCCGGACGGACCAGGGGATGTTTGGTTACTCACGAGTAAATGAATCACACGAGTCCTTTGGTAAACCAAGGTGCTGGTGGCCGGCCACCGCCGCCGGTTGTACTCTGGTCCTCCACCCGGGCTGATGGTCACCGTCTTCTCCTCTGCACTAGATGTGGTTGTGTTTAGACTTCCCGGTATGGAACACGGGAGTCCGCTCCCGGCTATCTGTGTGCCTGAGGAGCAGTGTCCGCTTACACTGAACCGTGGGATTTATGGGCCCTGGCAGATGCCCTATCCCTCTCTGTGGGTGGTTGTCTGCTTTTGGGACTTTGGTTGGGACAGGACCTATAATCCTGTCCTCAATCGGTTGATTAGCTAGGCCGTCGGTTCCGGTCCTGGCTTCAGGGTCAGAGTACCCCCTCTGTGCACGGTTTCCGGTCGGGTCTCCGGTGTAGGTACCGGCGGGCTCCAACCCTGTCCCGGTCCACCTCGGTTCTGCCGAGCAGTCTTCCCGTCTCCTGCTGACGGAGACCACCGTCTGCCACCTAGCCAAGGTACCAGGGCTCCAACCCGGGCACCGTTCAACTTGAACTCCTCTGCTGGAGCTACACCTAGCTCCAGCCTCACTCCTCTCAACTTGAGATCTGACTCAGACTACTGTTTTTCCCGCCCCGGGCTGTCTAGACCCCTAGGTGGGCGTTCCCTAACCGCCAGCTCCCGCCCACCGGTGTACCTGTCTTGCCCTGAGGGGGGGTGACTAGGGTTTCAAGTCTGCTGTGTGTAACCTAGGCGAGGGATGGTGTTATGCAGGGCCTATTGTGTGACTAACTGGTTTTGCCAGGGCGTCACATTATATTACATACTAATATATATATATATATATATATATATATATATATATATATATATATATATATATATATATATATATATATATATATATATATATATATATATATATATATATATATATATATATATATATATATAAAAAACACACACACACACACACACACACACATATACATATACACACATATGCATCTCAATAAGTTAGAGTATCATCAAAAGTTCATTTATTTCAGTAATTCAATACAAAAAAGGGAAACATTATATAGTCATTGCACACAGAGGGATCTATGGTATTCTTGTACATTATACTAGAAGGTGGCCCGATTCTAACGCATCGGGTATTCTAGAATTTATTGTGTAGTTCTGTCGCGGGCGGAGGAGAGGGGACGCTGCACTGTCCCACTGCTCGGGTCCGGCTGCTGCTGCTGCTCGGCGGTGGCTCGAGCGGTGGGCCGGATCCCGGGGACTCGAGCGGCGTTCCTTGCCAGTGAGTGAAAAGGGGTAGGGATTGATTGGATGGTGGATTTGAGTATTGTCTGTGACGCCACCCACGGTTGTGGTGATATTGGTGACACCACCGCTGCTCTGGACGGGGATCCCGGGAGCAGTGACAGGGAGCAGCTGTGTTGTTAGTTCTCCCCTCCGTGGGTAGGGGGTTGGTTGTCCCGGGGCCCGGTGATGGGGAAAGGGATGGATGGCAAGCGGGTTACGGGGCCTGGTGAGGTGCAGGGTCGCAGGGGCAGCGCTGTGCCGCACGGCACGGTGGTACTCACTCAGCCAATGATGAGGACACAGTTCTCGGTAAAACACACGGCTGGATGGACGGGTCCCACAGACGGCTGCGGGGGTTTCTGCTCCCGGCAGGTTGATGGTGACTTCCTTTCCCTGCACCTATGTACGGTAGATGGTTACGATGGGTTCCCACCGGTAACCCGCTCCCCAGCTTGGATATGGGCTGGAGGAGCCCCTTTTTGCCGCAGGCTCTGGCCCTGGAAAACGGTTGCCTTGGCAGTGGCGGTGTCTCCCTCTCACGGTTGGGTGGTTGCCTTTTGTTGGGACTTGGCTGCTGGGGAACCCAGGAGGTTCCCTTCGCTGACGGATTCGACAAATTCACGGCGACTCCTAGCCTTGTCAGGGTCCGTAAACCCCTGCCAGATGGTGCTGACTTCTCTTTGTATACCGGTCCCGGTACCGCCGGGCCACCGCCCGTTCACGGTCCTTACGGTAGAATCCTATCGGTCACTCCTGCAGACGGTCACCACCGTCTGCCAAACTTGCTGTACCGCCCGGGCCACACATCCGAACGCTGTCAGTTAGTTGCTCCACTACCACTGTCCTTCCTTCCACTTTCACCTCCAAAACTAATCTATTTGCTTTTCCCGCCTCCAGGACTGTGAACTCCTTGGTGGGCGGGGCCAACCGCCTGGCCCACCCCCTGGTGTGGACATCAGCCCCTGGAGAAAGGCAACAAGGGTTTTGTGTTTGACTTCGGTGTGCCTGACCGGGAGTGTGGGGTGTGTGGGTGTTATGCTCTGTGGCCCCTGGCTTGTCCAGGGCGCCACAGTTCATGTATGATTTTTGTTTATATATTATATATATATATATATATATATATATATATATATATATATATATATATATATATATATATATATATATATATATATATATATATTATATATAGATGTAGTTGCCAAGTGTTTGTGTAGTGCGCTGTAAATGTTCTGGGTGTTGTCTGGGTGTGGGGGTATGTGAGAGCGGTGTTGTTTTTGTGTTGCGTTGTTTGTAGAGCGCTGTGTGTCTGCAGTGTTGTGTGTGTGTGTTGCGCGGTTTGTGTGGGTGTGTGTTTTGAAGGGAGGTATGTTTTGTGCAGTGTGTGTTGCAGGAGTAGTCCTGGAGAAAGAAGTATAATAGGAGGAGTAGTCCTGGGGGGTGAGGAGTATAATAGGAGTAGTAGTCCTGGGGGAGAGGAGTATAATAGGAGGAGTAGTCCTGGGGAGAGAGGAGTATAATAGGAGGAGTAGTCCTGGGGAGAGAGAAGTATAATAGGAGGAGTAGTCCTGGCGGGAGGAGTATAATAGGTGGAGTAGTCCTGGGGGAGGTGTATAGGTGCCCAATGTGTGTGGGGGGCATGGCCGAGCGGGCAGAGTGTGTGGGGGGCGTGGCCGAGCGGGCAGTGTGTGTGAGGGGTGTGGCCGAGCAGGCAGAGTGTGTGTGGGGTGTGGCCGAGCGGGCAGAGTGTGTGGGGGGTGTGGCCGAGTGGCCACAGTGTGTGAGGGGCATGGCCGAGCGGGCAGTGTGTGGGGGGCGTGGCCGAGCGGGCAGTGTGTGGGGGGCGTGGCCGAGCGGGCAGTGTGTGGGGGGCGTGGCCGAGCGGGCAGTGTGTGGGGGGCGTGGCCGAGCGGGCAGTGTGTGGGGGGCGTGGCCGAGCGGGCAGTGTGTGGGGGGGCGTGGCCGAGCGGGCAGTGTGTGGGGGGGCGTGGCCGAGCGGGCAGTGTGTGGGGGGGCGTGGCCGAGCGGGCAGTGTGTGGGGGGCGTGGCCGAGCGGGCAGTGTGTGGGGGGGCGTGGCCGAGCGGGCAGTGTGTGGGGGGGCGTGGCCGAGCGGGCAGTGTGTGGGGGGCGTGGCCGAGCGGGCAGAGTGTCGGGGGGCGTGGCCGAGCGGGCAGAGTGTCGGGGGGCGTGGCCGAGCGGGCAGAGTGTCGGGGGGCGTGGCCGAGCGGGCAGAGTGTCGGGGGGGCGTGGCCGAGCGGGCAGAGTGTCGGGGGGCGTGGCCGAGCGGGCAGAGTGTCGGGGGGCGTGGCCGAGCGGGCAGAGTGTGTGGGGGGCGTGGCCTAGCGGGGGCAGAGTGTGTGGGGGGGCGTGGCCTAGCGGGCAAAGTGTGGGGGGGCGTGGCCGAGCGGACAGTGTGTGGGGGGCGTGGCCGAGCGGGCATAGTGTGCGGGGGGCATAGTGTGCGGGGGGCGTGGCCGATCAGCAACAGTGTCTTGGGGGCGCGGCCGAGCGGGCACAGTGTGCGGGGGCGTGGCCGAGCGGGCGTACGCTGGTAACCATAGTTACCCGATTGTGTACCATGGTTACCAGCATATGCCAGCTCTGGCACATGTGTGCTGGGAGCCGGGGTAAGTTAGTTACATCGGGTAACTAAGGAAAGCGGTTTCTATAGTTACCCGATGTGTACTATGATTACCAGCCTACGCCGACTCTGGCCCACGTGTGCTGGGAGCTGGGGTAAGCTAGGGATTTCACACATCCGGCGCGCTCCCGTACACTGTGTACAGTACACTGGCAGCGCCGCAAGTCCCTGGTCACATGACAACACGTGATCGGAGGTTGTTGCGCGGCCACTGTGTTCACAGTGCACGGGATCGCGCCAGATCTGGATCTGACAAAGTGGAGAAAAGGCAAGTACTAAAAGTGACAGTGCTGACGTGTGCCGGGGAAAGCTAGTTACATCGGGTAACTAAGGAAAGCGGTTTCTATAGTTACCCGATGTGTACTATAGTTTCCAGCCTACGCCGGCTCTGGCACACGTGTGCCGGAGCCGGGGCAAGCTAGTGGTTTAACACATTCGGTCTTTTTTCCACTTTGTCCTGCTGGTGTGGACTTCTGGGGCTGCAGCAGTTACCTGTGAATCGGGGCTCTGTGTGGGTGCTATGAATGCGTGGGGGGGAGGGGCCAGGGCGAGCATCCAATCCGTACGGGGGGCGGGGCCAGGGCGAGGTGAGCGGCCAATCCGTGCGGGGAGGGGGGCAGGGCAAGGTGAGCGGCCAATCTGTGCGGGGGGACTGGGCCAGGGCAAGGTGAGCGGCCAATCCGTGCGGGGGGGCGTGGCCAGGCCGAGCTGAGTGGCCAATCCGACGGTTGTCACTGTAACGACACTGTCACCGTGACAATTTTGGAGCAAGACAGACAGAATAAGGCAATTATATATATACTAGAAGGTGGCCCGATTCTACACATCGGGTATTCTAGAATTTACGTATTGTGTAGTTAATGTATGATTTTTGTTTATTATATATATATATATATATATATATATATATATATATATATATATATATAGATAGATAGATAGATAGATAGATAGATAGATAGATAGATAGATGTTGTTGTCTGTAGTTACCAAGTGTTTGTGTAGGGCGCTGTACATGTTCTGGGTGTTGTCTGGGTATGACGGGGGGTGAGAGCGGTGTTGTATGTGTGTTGCGTTGTTTGTGGAGCGCTGTGTGTCTGTAGCGTTGTGTGTGTTGCGCGGTTTGTGTGGGTGTGGTGTGTTTTGGGGGGAGGTATGTTTTGTGCAATGTGTGTGTGTTGCGTGGTATGTGCGTATATTTATGTATGCCGCGGTGTTTGTGTGTTGGGTGTTGTGTGTGTGCAGCGTTGTCTGTGTGTGTGTCTGTGTAGGGCGGTGTTTGTGGTTCCCAGTGTGTGTGTGGTGTGTTGTGTGTGTGTGTTGGGGGGAGGTGTGCACCTCCCATCGTGCTCCATCCGCCATGCTGCGCACTCCCAAACGTGCTCCATCCGCCATGCTGCGCACTCCCAAACGTGCTCCATCCGCAATGCTGCGCACTCCCAAACGTGCTCCATCCGCCATGCTGCGCATTCCCAAACGTGCTCCATCCCCCATGCCGCGCACTCCCCATCGTGCTCCATCCCCCATGCTGCGCACCCCCCATCGTGCTCCATCCCCCATGCTGCACCAGCATCAGCCTCCCCCTCCCAGCCTTCCCCAGGATCAGCCTCTCTCCTCCCAGCCTCCCCCAGCACGCCGTGCTCCTCTGCCGACACTCACAGATCCGATCGCATACGCTCACACACACACACACTCACACATCAGAACACACTCACACACATCCGATCGCATACACACACACACACACACACACACACACACACACACACTGACGATATCGCACATACGCGCTCACACTCACAACATCCGGAGATACCACATGCTTCTGGCCATGTGATCCTCCGGCAGGTCCTGGAAGGTCACTCCACAGTATCGCCGCCGAGAAGCAAGCGATATCCCAGGATGTTGTGAGTGTGTGGATGCGATGTGATGTGTGTGTGAGAGTGAGTGTGATCTGATGTGTGTGTGTGTTATGTGTGTGCGTGTTTATGTTCCACCGCTGCAGGACCTTGATGCGCTGGTAACTATGCTACCATGGTTACCAGCGTATCCCGTCCCCCGCTCGCACGGGAGCCCACACCAGCATACGGCGGCAACGCCAGCAATGCGAGGGTATGTGTCGGCTGGGTTGGCGGCGTACGCTGATGTGGGCTTCCGGGGGTACAGTACTCACCTGGGAGTCGTGGCTCCGTGTCGGTTCGGGGAATGCATGCGGGGGGCGGGGCCAGAGCGAGCGTGCATTGCGTGAGGGGGCGGGGCGTGGCCGAGTTGCCAATGCGTGCAGGGTGCCGGGGCGAGAGGCCAATCCGTGTGGGGGGCAGAGC
Organism: Anomaloglossus baeobatrachus; assembly: GCF_048569485.1. Taxonomy (NCBI): domain Eukaryota; kingdom Metazoa; phylum Chordata; class Amphibia; order Anura; family Aromobatidae; genus Anomaloglossus; species Anomaloglossus baeobatrachus. The sequence goes on along the minus strand of NC_134360.1, from coordinate 119,767,238 downwards.
CTGGGGGAGCGGCCGGCCAATCCATGTGGGGGCGGAGCCTGGGCGAGTGGCCAATCTGTGTGGGGGAGCGGGGCCATGGCGAGCCCAGCGGCCAATCAGCTTTGTGTCACCGTCAGGACACAATTTTGGAGCAAGACAGACAGACAGAATAAGGCAAATATATATATAGATAGATCCCTCTGCATGTAACGACTCTATTTCAAGGGTTTATTTTCTTAGAATGTTGAGGATTATGGCTTACAGCCAATGAAAACCCAAAAGTCATCTCAGAAAATTAGAGTAATTACCACAAAACACCTGCAAAGGCTTCCTAGCATTTAAAATGGTCCCTTAACCTGGTTCAGGAGGCTACACAATCATAGGGAAGACTGCTGACTTGACAGATGACAGACACTCCACAAGGAGGGTAAGCCACGAAAGGTCATTTCTAATGAGGCTGGCTGTTCAGTTAGTGCTGTATCTAAGCATATTAATGGAAGGTTGAGTGGAAGGAAAAAGTGGTAGAAAAAGGTGCACAAGCAAGCGGGATAACCGCAGCCTTGATAGGATTGTTAAGAAAAGGCCATTCATAAATTTGGGGGAGATTCACAAGCAGTGGACTGCAACACATATAACCTGATGACACTCTATTATGTAGAAAGCAGAGATTTTTTTCTAATTTCTTACATTCCCCTTTAACATCTGTATTTTGGACTTTTTGGTCCGGCGTACACACAGCATCGGTCGCCGGCTCCATGGTGCCTTGTCTGGTATCATCTGGTACATTTTTCCACAGGATTTGTATAGTATATGCTGATCCCAACAATGGGGCCACGGTGTGCGCCGCTCTCAGTCCAGAGATGCAGAACTCCCATCCAAGTGTACATAGATTTATACTATCTCTCCACGAAGAGTGGCAGCGCCTCATTCTCCAGATACATGTGGGCCCCATTATTGAGATCCGCATATACCATCCATGATGTAATATCCAGGGATACTGCATAAATTGTTGAAATAAGAATAGCCCTATAAGAACGAGGTCAGACGTGGTGACATTAATGTGGATTTGAGATGCAGATTCTCCAGCACAAATCTGGAGGACTGTTTGTTTCCTGGAAACTGGGTAAAAAAATTAGTAGGGTGGGGGCACCAAAGGGCAGTTTTACACAGGGCGCCATTCAGGCTAAGGCCAGCCCTGGACAGGCATCCCTGAATTATCAGTGTTAACACTTGCAGCATGCTGTCTTTAGCTTACAGAGCAAAAACCTGCTGACAGATTCCCTTTAAAGGGATTCAGCCAAATAAATTTATAAAAATTGGGTTATATTTCCATCTTATCTAAATTCACTTTGGATGTAAAAATTCCTTTTATTCAATAGGTTTATTGGCTGTACTAATTTTTAAGGCGCAATGATTAATGATGGGTGGACTCTGACAGTAAATGGCTGGATCCGCACGTTTTCAAAAAGGTGCCCAGGTGCCGGGTGTTTGATCCGGGTCTGGCACTTGAGAAATTAAAAAACTATTAAAAGGAAAAAGAAAAAATTAGAATGAAGCAAGTGCTTCATAGTTGCCAAAGCTCTGTCGTGGCTGTAGACTGCTCTGGCGGCCTCCCTGGGCCGCTCATCATTGCTCATCCATACGTACTCAGCACTGCTTTCCACACACGCTGGCTGGTCTGGTTTCTGTGATTGGTTGCAGTCAGATGTGCCCCCAGCCTGTGTCACAGCATCTGACTGCAACCAATCCCAGGCCCGGTCTGTGGGTCAGTATTGTGGTATAAAAATAAATAAAACAATGGGAGTAGGGTCTTCCACCCCCCCCCATATTATGATACCCAGCACAGATAAAGCCCATGGTTACAGGCTGCAGCCCCCAGCTGTGCGCTCATCTTGGGTGTGTATCAAAATAATAGGAACCGCATGTGGCTTATTTTCTTTTTTTTATTTATATAAATAAAGAAATAATAAATAAAAACCTGGCGTACGGTCCCCCCAATTTTGATACCCAGCCATTATAAAGTCCAACAGCTGGGGGCTGGTGTTCTTGGAAAGTGCCAGGGAAAGGCAGTCATGGGCAAGGGTCATGGCAGACTTCAACCCACGCCGGTACAGTACAGACACGGGGGGCAGAGTGGAGTTTGGGGTAGGTGGTGGTGCGAAGGTGGCATCTGCACTTCTGTATCTTCAGCTGGCTTCTCTGGATCCCGTTCACTACAATCGGCCTTGCGCGCCACAGAGTCAGTAACGAATCTACTAGCGGTTAGCACTTCAACAACTTTACTTAACATGTTCTTAGCACACAGCTTCTATTTTTTAAAGGCAGTTTCTACTTCCAGATGTGCTAGAGGCATCTCTTATTGCAGAACCCAGCTTCCCAGCTACGGCCACCATGGGGCGATTTATTCTCTCCTTCCTAACCCAGTCACTAAGCATGATGGCTGGTCTGACGGCTCGACTTCTAAACAATGGAAGGACTCTTGATTAGTGCTAGTTTTCCCACAGGTACTCATTGCTGCCGGCCGAGGAAAGGGACGCCCTCCTCTATTACTCTTTCTCACTGGAATTACACCCAATAGCTGAGGGGCTCGCCCTCCCCTTCAGTCTCCATGACTCTTTGGAGTTGGTTGGTGTGTGGAGAAGACCGGTATAGAACAAAGGCATTCTGCTATATCTGATCCTACAGGATCTTTCTCTTGTCACTATTCACTGGCTCATCATCTCCTTATCTGAATGAAACAGGAAGCTGCCTGTCTATCCTCCTGTGCTGATGAGCCAACCTCTCACTTAACCCCTGCTGCGCTGTAACTCCCTATACACTGAGGGACCCAGTGACACCTGCTGGTGGCTAGCTACATTACATAGGAAAAAATACAGCAATACATCATACTCGAAACACATCAATCTATCATCAATACAGTACAGTGCAATAACCCAACTTCACCATACATATTCTGGGGCGGTAAGGCACTGGACACCTTATTACATTCTCACCCTGGGGATTCCTATGGTTATTGAAATTCCCCAGCTATTACAGAATAGCAACTTGCAGCCTCCAGAGATTGTAGCATCAATTCGATGCGACAAGCTCGGCACTTTACCTGGTTCTTCCGGATTGCCCAGGTGCGGTGGCAATCAGGGTAATGAGGGGTTAATAACAGCGCACAACTGTTATCAAACCTAAAATTAGTTTCTAGTAGGGAACTATGAGACCCCCCATCACTAATCCTATAAATCAAAGGAAATAAACACAAACAGAAAAAAATCCTGTATTTGGAATAAAATACAAAAAAACACCCTTGTGTTTGTGTTTATTTACTTTCACTTATAGATTAATGAAGGTGCTGTCTCATAGATGCCTGGCATTATTAATTTAGAACTTAGTGGCTGCTGTGGGCTTCCATTAACTTCCTCATTACCCCAATTGCCACCGCATCAGGGCAATCTTGAAGAGCTGGGTAAAGCGCTGGGTTTGTCACATCGAATGGATGCGGAAATCCTTGGTGACTGCAGGTTGCCATTTTTAAGCTGGTGGGCGGACAATAACCATGGCCTTCTCCAGTCTGAGAATACTAGCCCCCAGCTGTCGGGCTTTATCTTGGCTGGGTATCATTAGTGTGTGTGTGTGTGTGTGTGTGTGTGTGTGTGTGTGTGTGTGTGTGTGTGTGTGTGTGTGTGTGTGTGTGTGTGTGTGTGTGTGTACATGCTGTTTTTTTAAAAGGATTTAAATAAATTTAAAAAAAAAAGCCACATGCTGTACCTCTTATTTTCATACACAGCCAAGATTAGCGCAGGGCTGGAGGCTGCAGCCTGTGGCCTTGGGTTTTATCTGTGCTGGGTATCAATGTGGGAGGACGCTATGCCAATTTTTTTTTATTAATTTTTACTGTATGGGTAGAGTCACACTGATGTATGACTCGCACGAGTGCAATGTGAGAAAATCTCGCATTGCACTTAGCCCCATGTAAGACAATGCTGCAGCTCACATCTGCGAGGTTTTCCTCAGCCCTAATTAGACTGGAGAAAAAACTTGCACCCATACAAGTCTATGGGTGCGAGAGAAAATTGGTTTGCACTCATACGCACAGGCTGACAAAGGAGGAGATGTGGGGGAATTATCCCTCCCTCTCCTCTGCAACTTTGATTCGATCGCAGGATTTAGGGATTGCAGGATCGCGGGATCGCAGGATCGAGGGATCGCAGGATCGGATCACAGTCACATGACACTGGGACCATGCTCGCAGCAGAGCCTGAACCGAGGGTCATTAGCATATTGCAGCCGATGCGCTCACATCGGATGCTATACGCCAGTGTGACCCCAGCCTACGTTATAGACGCGCATAGCGCCTGTGAAAGGAGTCAGTCAGCTGACACGCTGGCACTCCGTGTGGGAGCGTGGCTGACTGCGACCAATCACAGGCACCAGTGGGCGGGGAAAGCAGTACACATTCCATGAATGTTAATTAGCTGCTTTGGAAGTGAATGTGCGAATTGGTAGCAGCTTGCCGCCATGACAGAGATTCAGTAAGTGTACACCCTGCGCGCTCCTATCTTCCTATCCCTTCTAACATTTTTAGTCTCCGGTTTCTGATCCTCATAGAATTATCCGAAGATCCGAATTAAAAATAAATAAAATAAAATAACAGGGACCTGCTGGTGCAGGTTATCTGTGAGTCCACTCATCACCAACATGTCAGATTGAAGTTTGGTTTATTGTTTTTTTTTTTAAAGTGAAGTGTGTACATTCTTCATCATATTATTTTTTATTTCTTTGATAATATTGCCAGGGGATTGCCAGATAATATTGCTTTATTGCCAGGGGATTAGTTAAATGATAGTGACTCAATTTGTACTCAACTATGCCAATTTCTTCATGGGGTATTTAGAGCCCCTGCCTCCAAACTTCTGGTGCACAGCAGCATTATATATTAGAAGAGTTTCATAGACAACTTATTTTTAAATGTGGTCAAGTTCCAAATAAGAAGCCGTTGGGTTTGTGAATTAATTTTAAAAGAATAATTGGGGGTCTCTATTTTACAATTATTCAGTTTCTGATTTATTGATTACCAATAATTAAAATATTATTACAACCATATTTTACACAAATTAAGATAGTTTTGTTTTTTTTTTTTTTTTAGAACTTACATAGTAGTCACTTTGCTGACTGGAAATAGGAGAAAAAGGTAGTACCAGCTACAGCGGCATGAAAAAGTGGGCACCCCTGGTCAAAAGTACTGTTCTTGTGATCAGTTAAGCATGTTGAAGATTAAATTATCTCTAAAAATGCATAAAGTTAAAAAGATGACACATTTCTTTGTATTTAAAAAAAAAAAAAAAATATATATATATATATATTTTCAGCTTTTACATTTTTAAAACAAAACAAAAAAGGACAATGAGCCGATGCAAAAGTTTGGGCACCCAGCATATTTAGTACCTAGTAGCAACCAGTTTGGCAGGCATCACAGCTTGTAAAATGCTTTCTGTAGCCAGCCAAGGGTCTTTCCATTCTTGTTTAAGGGATTTTCATCCATTCTCCCTTTGAAAAGGCTTCAATTCCAGTGAGATTCCTGGCTCGTCTGGCATGCACTGCTCTTTTGGGGTCTTGCCACAGATTTTCAATGATGTTCAGATCAGGGATACTGTGAGGGCCATTGTAAAACAGTCAACGTGCGCCTTTTGAGGTTGTCTATTGTGGATTTTGATGTGTGTTTAGGATTATTATCCATTTGTAGAAGCTGTCCTCTTTTCAACTTCACCCTCCATGGTTCTGGGATCCTAACTACTGACATTGCATTTTCAGCACTCAAACCCTAACCACACCTCACACCACACCCTGTCAGGCAAACCAGTGGGTGGTCTAGCTGGAAAAGGGCCACCCACCTAGGGGTCAGGCAGACTTGTGGGAGGGACAAAGTCAGTCGAGTAGTAGCCCTCAGAGTGAGGAGCTGAGGGAGTTGTAGCTCCCTGTGTGACTTTGGTTGGGTCTCAGATGGTCGTCTGGGACCAGAGGAGTCGGAGACCCGGTCATAGGGTATTGGATCAGGGTGCCTCGACTTAGTTTTGGAAAATGGTTGGCACCGAAAAGTCCAGTAACCACACAGGTACCGAGCAAAGGACCCTAGATCAGGGAGTAGCTTCACACAGCCTGGTAATTCACCAGTGGAGGATAGTCTCTTTATGAACTTTCCCCAAGAGCTCAGAGATCGAAGGCACCAACACAACGAGGGGGATAGTGCTTTCTAGCTTATGTGGCCCACTGAAATCCCAAGTGTCAGCCATCGAGAGCACAGCTCCCCTATTTAAATATAGGGAGCGGGACCCTGGCAGCTTCAGGCCGAAGGGTCACTCAGAAACATCTATAGAATTGTGCATGGAGGCAGGCTCCGGACCACTAAGCAATACCAGCGGGGACGGATTCCCGAACGAGCTCCCCAGAGTAGCAGCGGCACCCAGAGACTTGGTTTACTCCTATGTCAGAGTTTGCTTAATGGTTGCACCAACATCCGCACAGCCTGAGTACACTGCTCTCCCTGTGCCCTGCCTGCCCGCATAGCCTTCACTATGCTATCCACCACCTATATCTCCAGAGTCCCGGGGTCTCCCCTATCCGTGGAGAGAACACCATCTGGCTGCCCCACTCCATTTCCCCGGGTACTCCCATCGGCAGTGGCGGTACTCCCCCTTACCGCGAACCACCGATGGCGTCACGAACACTTATCTCCTGTAAATACCACACTTCCTTTTGAGTGGCCGCAAGCCCCCGGGTCCGGAGACCCTCGAGCCACAGCAACCCCGGATCTAAGCAGTTCGACTGCTGCAGGGGCAGTACATTTGCATCAAGAATTTGTTGAAAATTTAATGGATGCTGAATTTTATACTGAGGACACAGGAAAGGTGTTTTTCTGATCACTCTTCCATGAAGGCCCTATTTGTGTAGGCGTTTTTGAATAGTAGAACAATGTATCATATAACTCCTGGGTCTGCTACATCTTCCTGAAGATCTTTTGCAGTCACTTAGGGGGTTCAGATTTGCATCTCTAGCAATCATACAAGCAGATTTCACAGAAATTTTGCTTGGTCTTCCAGACCTGATCTTAAGACTATGGCGGGCTTTGCACATTATGACATCGCAAGCCGATGCTGCGATGTCGAGTGCGATAGTCCCCGCCCCCGTCGCAGGTGCGATATCTTGTTCGCTACGCCAGCTTCACATGCACTTACCTGCCCTGCGACCGTCGCTCTGGCCGGCGACCCGCCTCCTTCCTAAGGGGGCGGGTCGTGCGGCGTCATAGCGATGTCACACCGGCAGGTGGCCAATAGCGGCGGAGATGAGCAGGATGTAAACATCCCGCCCACCTCCTTCCTTCTCATTGCAGCCGGGAGGCAGGTAAGGTGATGTTCCTCGCTCCTGCGGCTTCACACACAACGATGTGTGCTGCTGCAGGAACGAGGAACAACAACGTACCTGTCGCTGCACCGGCATTATGGAAATGTCGGAGAATACACTGATGATACGATAACGACGCTTTTGCGCTCGTTAATCGTATCATCTAGGATTTACACAATACGATGTCGAAAGTGACGCCGGATGTGCGTCACTTTTGATTTGACCCCACCGACATCGCACTTGCGATGTTGCAACGTGCAAAGCCGCCCTATGTGCGCACGTTGCGTTTTTTTCCCCGTGGTAATGCTACGTTTTGAACTGCAGCGTTTCAGTGCCAAATTGCATGTGTTCTGCTTCCCCAGCAAAGTCTATGAGAAGTCCGAAAACTCAATGCGCACACTGCGTTTAAAAACGCGTTTTTGTATGCCAAAAATCGCTGCGGAAAAAAAAAGCAGCATGTGGCTACATGCGCAGGCTGCGTTTTTTGCGGCGTTTTTGGCTGCAGTTTTGTTGTCAGAACTTTGACATTTGACTTCCCAGCAAAGTCTATGAGAAGTCAGATTTGCTATGCGCACATTAGTTTGTCAGCATTTTTTTGTCAAAAGTTTGTGACAAAAAAAAAAATGCAGCATGTTCATTAGGGTCTGCGTTTTTGTCAACATTTGTCACAAAAATGCATGTTGTGAAAAACGCACCTACAACTACAAGCATTTTTTGTGACATTTCCAGGCTCTGACAACATGCAGTTTTGGCTGCAGTTTGTGAACACAAAAAGATTCAGCGTGCGCATGTAGCCCGTCACTTCTTTTGTGCGTTGTAGCTGTCTCCACCCATTGAAATCAATGATGTGAGTCAAAACACAACCAAAATGCATTTTTGTTGCGTTCTGCATGTTTTTTTGACAAACAAAACGCAAGTCTTTTCAGTCTCTGTCGATGTCGGTCAATCTCTCTCTGTCGGTCGGTCGCTCTCTCTCTCTCTGTCCGGTCGGCCTCTCCCCCTCTCTCATACTCACAGATCACTGGGACGGCTGTCACAAAACTCCAGCGGCTTTTCCTCTTTTTAAAATGCCGGCCGCTCATTATTCCACCTCGTATTCCCTGCTTTCCCCCGCCCACCGGCGCCTATTATTGGTTTCAGTCAGACACGCCCCCACGCTGAGTGACAGCTGTCTCACTGCAAACAATACCAATCACAGCCACCTGTGGGTGGGTCTATATTGTGCAGTAAAATAAATAATAAAAACGACGTGCAGTCCCCCCCCAATTTTGATACCAGCCAGGGTAAAGCCACACGGCTGAAGGCTGGTATTCTCAGGATGGGGAGCCCCACGATATGGGAAGCCCCCCCCAGCCTAACAATATGAGCCAGCAGCCGCCCGGAATTGACGCATCCATTAGATGCGACAGTCCCAGGACTCTACCCAGCTCATCCCGAATTGCCCTGGTGCAGTGGCAATCGGGTTAGTAAATAAGGAGTTAATGGCAGCCATAGCTGCCACTAAGTCCTAGGTTAATCATGGCAGGCATCTCCCCGAGACACCATCCATGACTAACCTGTACGTTAATGAAAATAAACACATACACCCGAAAAAATCCATTATTTGGAATAAAAGACAAAAAAACAACCCAGAACAACCTTCTTTCACCACTTTATTAATCCCTAAATACCCCTCCAGGTCCAACGTAATGCACACGAGGTCCCACGACGCATCCAGCTCTGATACATGAAACTGACAAGAGCGGCCATAGACCAGACCGCTCTCTGTCAGCTTCACGCAGCAACTGAAGTGAGCTGCACGATCAGCGATGACGTCAGTCAGGTTACCCACGGCCACCGCTGGATCCTCCAACTGTGACAGCAAGTCTCCCGACTGACTGAAGTGAGCTGCGGGATCAGCAATGACCTCACAGGTGAGTTGCGGTCTCAGGTGGACCACTCCAGCTGGCCGCGGGTTACCTGAGTGACGGCACCCGCTGATCGCGCTGCTCACTTCAGTCACTCAGGGGATTAGCAGTCACCGGTGAGTCCTTCACGGGTGACCGCTAATCAGGACGTGACATACAGACAGAGCCACGGGATCACAATGAAGTCGGGTGAAGTTCATCCGAGTTCATTCTCATCGCACGACTGTCTGCTGTCAACGGGCATGTAGCAGAGCTAAATTGCCGGGGGAATGCACTGTCAAAAATGCATGCAAAATGCACGCATTTTGGATTTTTTTTTGACAAACGCAGTGTTTAGATTTCTCCAGTCTGCCAGAGGGTGCGTTCTTTTCCGCACTACACAGAACGCAACATGCGCACATACCATAACTGTCACTGTTCCAGTTAACTGCCATTTGTAAATTACATTTCGAATTGAGAAAAGGGCAACTGGAAAAGGCTTTGCAATCTTCTTATAGCCTTCTCCTACTTTCTAGGCCTCCACATTTTCATTTTCAGAATGCTAGCAGCTGCTTAGAAGAAGCCATGGCTGTTTTTTGGCACAGGGTTTGTATAAAGCTGTGAAATTTGCAACACCTAGCCTTTCCGAACTGTGACGCCCCTGGACTATCAGGTCGTCACAGGGTACTGCACAACCTGCCCCTCCGTGCAGTATTGCAAGTCCCTCATGGTTCTGGGTCCCTGTCTTACAGTGTTGCCCCCAACAGTAAATCAAATCCTAGGTACACCCTGCACCCACACCCACCAGGCACACCAGTGGACGGCTTGAGCGGAATAGAGTCGCCCACCTGGGGGGGGGGGGGTCAGGGAGGGGGAAGTGAGGAGTGTAGTCAGTTAGTAGTTGGTCAGTGAGAGGAGTGAAGTGAAGTAGCCCTCGAGCTGTGAGGAGCTCAGAGGAGGTTGGGAGTGGTGGCTCCCAAGAGAAGCTGTCTAGGTTGCAGACGGTGGTCTGGACCTAGAGGAGTCGGACCCCTGGTTGCAGGGGATTGCGGCTAGGTGCCTGGACCTGTCAAGGACGACGGTCAGCAGCCTGGCATTATCACCGGTCCAGGACCAAAGACATGGTGGGGTACACGGACCCTAGGTCGGGGAGAAGCTTCAGGCAACCCGGCAATTAACCTGAGGAGAACGGAGCCTTTATGATCTGTTCCCACCCGCTCCAGAATTGGGGCACTAGCGCAACGAGGGGGATAGAGCCTTCCAAAGAAGCGGTCCAGAAAATCCCAAGCGTGAGCCCTGAGAGCAGGCTCCAAAACTTAGCCACAGTGGGGTGCGGGGCCCGGCAAGTTTCAGACTACTGGGCCACAACGTTTAAATTAAACTTAGTGCCAGGAGGCAGGTCACTGATTCCCAGGCAACACTGCAGGGGACGGGACCCAGACGAGCTCCCCTCAAGCGACAGCGATACCCAGAGATTTGGTTTACCCGGTTGTCAGCATCTGCTTATTGACTGAGTGAGTACCTGAGTGATCCCTGCATTCCACAGAGTCCCGGGGCCTTCCCCTACCCGTGGAGGGAAACGACACCTTGCTGCCCCACTCCATCACCCTGGCTACTCCCAACAGCAGCGGCGGTATCCCCTCATTACCGTACACCACGGGTGGTGTCACGAACTATACCTCCCCTGTAAATAACTTCTCACTTTACATTTAGAAGTGGCCCCAAGCCCCCGGGTCCGGAGACCCTCGAACCACAAACAAGTCATCACACGGATCCGAGCGGTTCGATCCGCTGCAGGGGCAGCACACTAACAAGGATAGCGAACAAGCTATAACCCTAACAGGGTAATTAAGGTCCAAAACCTTGGTCAAAGTTATCAGACCTTGCTTTACCCAAGAGAGTTTTTTGCCTATGTGAATGCTACCCATCTGCCTGAAAGGGAGTGGAACCCCCACAAATGATAAAATCTACACTAATATACAGTATATTATACATATATTATATACTAGCTGTACTACCCGGCTTCGCCCGGGTTAATAACTGCTGTTAACAAAATAGACTGTATTAACAAAAATGTATTCTGCACACAAAAAACACAAAACAAATAGATAGAAATGTAATTATTAAATTGTTGCCTATATTAACCAATCAGAGCTCAGATTAATTAACTGTAGCAAAATAGAAGCTAAGCTGTGATTGGTTGCTATTGCCAGCCTGATAAATCTCCAGGCAACAGAAAGCCCTCCCCCTGACAGTATATATTAGCTCACACATACACATAATAGACAGGTCATGTGACTGACAGCTGCCGTATTTTGTATATGGTACATTTGTTGTACTTGTAGTTTGGCTGCTTATTAATCAGATTTTTATTTTTGAAGGATAATACCAGACTTGTGTGTGTTGTAGCGGGGTGGGGTCCCCCAGGACGACAAAGAGGCAGTGACCCAAAAAGTCCAATCAACATAAGTTTATTTACCGCTGCTGCACAGGATATACGTCCTCCAGGATACAGCCAGGCTATATACAGTCCATAGGTTACCACGTCACACAGGTACCCGCTGCCGTAGAAGACGGTCTTACTGTACCCCGTACTGCTTTTCAGGGGGCCCAAAGACCTGTGTTATCACACCACACGGGTCTGAACTCCTCCCAGCTTCTTGCTCTGCAGCTTACAAAGCAACTCTGCCCCACCCAGGCCTTTACAAGGAGCTTTTAAATGAGAACTGTGGCCATGAGCCACCTGCATAACCCGGACTGGAGGTTAGTGGACTGACCACTATGTAGGGCTCTAATATGTTTCTGTACGCATTCTGGGAGATACGTACCGTCCGTCACATATGAATGTCCCCACTATCTCACAGTGTTTAGGGCGATTATGTGGCGAGGTTGGTGTATGTGTGGTGAAATGTGTGCTGAGGGTGGTATATGTGTTCAAGCACGTGGTAGTGTGTGGCGCATTTTGTGTGTGTGTTCATATCCCTGAGTGTGGTGAGTATCCCATGTCGGGTCCCCACCTTAGTAACTGTACGGTATATACTCTTTGGCGCCATCGCTCTCATTCTTTAAGTCCTCCTTGTTCACATCTGGCAGCTGTCAATTTGCCCCCAACACTTTTCGTTTCACTTTTTCCCCATTATGTAGATAGGGGCAAAATTAATTGGTAAATTGGAACGTGTTGGGTTAAAATTTCGTCTCACAACATAGCACCCGGCGCTGCCAGGGATAGTAACTGTCTCTTTCCCTGTCTGTCTCAATCTCTTCTCCTATCTCTTTCCCTGTCTGTCTCAATCTCTTCTCCTATCTCTTTCCCTGTCTGTCTCAATCTCTTCTCCTATCTCTTTCCCTGTCTGTCTCAATCTCTTCTCCTATCTCTTTCCCTGTCTGTCTCAATCTCTTCTCCTATCTCTTTCCCTGTCTGTCTCAATCTCTTCTCCTATCTCTTTCCCTGTCTGTCTCAATCTCTTCTCCTATCTCTTTCCCTGTCTGTCTCAATCTCTTCTCCTATCTCTTTCCCTGTCTGTCTCAATCTCTTCTCCTATCTCTTTCCCTGTCTGTCTCAATCTCTTCTCCTATCTCTTTCCCTGTCTGTCTCAATCTCTTCTCCTATCTCTTTCCCTGTCTGTCTGTCTCTTCTCCTATCTCTTTCCCTGTCTGTCTGTCTCTTCTCCTATCTCTTTCCCTGTCTGTCTGTCTCTTCTCCTATCTCTTTCCCTGTCTGTCTGTCTCTTCTCCTATCTCTTTCCCTGTCTGTCTGTCTCTTCTCCTATCTCTTTCCCTGTCTGTCTGTCTCTTCTCCTATCTCTTTCCCTGTCTGTCTGTCTCTTCTCCTATCTCTTTCCCTGTCTGTCTGTCTGTCTCTTCTCCTATCTCTTTCCCTGTCTGTCTGTCTCTTCTCCTATCTCTTTCCCTGTCTGTCTGTCTGTCTCTTCTCCTATCTCTTTCCCTGTCTGTCTGTCTGTCTCTTCTCCTATCTCTTTCCCTGTGTCTGTCTCTTTCCCTGTGTCTGTCTCTTTCCCTGTGTCTGTCTCTTTCCCTGTGTCTGTCTCTTTCCCTGTGTCTGTCTCTTTCCCTGTGTCTGTCTCTTTCCCTGTGTCTGTCTCTTTCCCTGTGTCTGTCTCTTTCCCTGTGTCTGTCTCTTTCCCTGTGTCTGTCTCTTTCCCTGTCTTTGTCTGTCTCTTTCCCTGTCTTTGTCTGTCTCTTACCCTGTCTGTCTGTTTCCCTGTGTCTGTCTCTGTCTCTTTGTCTGTGTCACTTACCCTGTCTGTCAGTTTCTTACCCTGTCTGTGTCTGCCTCTTTCCCTGTCTGTGTCTGTCTCTTTCCCTGGCTGCATTGTGACACGCCAACATTCCATATAAGGGCGTGGCTGCGCATTCTTCTGAAGTTCTGGCTGCACTGTGACTCCCAGCTCCATTCGCTTTAATGGAGGCACGTTTTTTGGTGAATAACTGTAAAGCGTGGGGTTAAAATTTCCCCTCAAAAACATAGCCTATGACGCTCTCGGGGTCCAGAAGTGTAAGTGTGCAAAAATTTGTGGCTGTAGCTGCGATGGTGCAGATGCCAATCCCGGACATACACACATACACACATTCAGCTTTATATATTAGATATACAGTCAGGGCCAGAAATATTTGGACAGTGACACAAGTTTTGTTATTTTAGCTGTTTACAAAAACATGTTCAGAAATACAATTATATATATAATATGGGCTGAAAGTGCACACTCCCAGCTGCAATATGAGAGTTTTCACATCCAAATCGGAGAAAGGGTTTAGGAATCATAGCTCTGTAATGCATAGCCTCCTCTTTTTCAAGGGACCAAAAGTAATTGAACAAGGGACTCTAAGGGCTGCAATTAACTCTGAAGGCGTCTCCCTCGTTAACCTGTAATCAATGAAGTAGTTAAAAAGGTCTGGGGTTGATTACAGGTGTGTGGTTTTGCATTTGGAAGCTGTTGCTGTGACCAGACAACATGCGGTCTAAGGAACTCTCAATTGAGGTGAAGCAAAACATCCTGAGGCTGAAAAAAAAAGAAAAATTCCATCAGAGAGATAGCAGACATGCTTGGAGTAGAAAAAATCAACAGTCGGGTACATTCTGAGAAAAAAGGAATTGACTGGTGAGCTTGGGAACTCAAAAAGGCCTGGGCGTCCACGGATGACAACAGTGGTGGATGATCGCCGCATACTTTCTTTGGTGAAGAAGAACCCGTTCACAACATCAACTGAAGTCCAGAACACTCTCAGTGAAGTAGGTGTATCTGTCTCTAAGTCAACAGTAAAGAGAAGACTCCATGAAAGTAAATACAAAGGGTTCACATCTAGATGCAAACCATTCATCAATTCCAAAAATAGACAGGCCAGAGTTAAATTTGAAAAACATCTCATGAAGCCAGCTCAGTTCTGGAAAAGTATTCTATGGACAGATGAGACAAAGATCAACCTGTACCAGAATGATGGGAAGAAAAAAGTTTGGAGAAGAAAGGGAACGGCACATGATCCAAGGCACACCACATCCTCTGTAAAACATGGTGGAGGCAACGTGATGGCATGGGCATGCATGGCTTTCAATGGCACTGGGTCACTTGTGTTTATTGATGACATAACAGCAGACAAGAGTAGCCGGATGAATTCTGAAGGGTACCGGGATATACTTTCAGCCCAGATTCAGCCAAATGCCGCAAAGTTGATCGGACGGCGCTTCATAGTACAGATGGACAATGACCCCAAGCATACAGCCAAAGCTACCCAGGAGTTCATGAGTGCAAAAAAGTGGAACATTCTGCAATGGCCAAGTCAATCACCAGATCTTAACCCAATTGAGCATGCATTTCACTTGCTCAAATCCAGACTTAAGACGGAAAGACCCACAAACAAGCAAGACCTGAAGGCTGCGGCTGTAAAGGCCTGGCAAAGCATTAAGAAGGAGGAAACCCAGCGTTTGGTGATGTCCATGGGTTCCAGACTTAAGGCAGTGATTGCCTCCAAAGGATTCGCAACAAAATATTGAAAATAAAAATATTTTGTTTGGGTTTGGTTTATTTGTCCAATTACTTTTGACCTCCTAAAATGTGGTGTGTTTGTAAAGAAATGTGTACAATTCCTACAATTTCTATCAGATATTTTTGTTCAAACCTTCAAATTAAACGTTACAATCTGCACTTGAATTCTGTTGTAGAGGTTTCATTTCAAATCCAATGTGGTGGCATGCAGAGCCCAACTCGCGAAAATTGTGTCACTGTCCAAATATTTCTGGACCTAACTGTATATATATATTATATATATATATATATCTCTATATCTCTATATATCTATATATCTATATCTATATATATTTGTAGAGTGCTGCCACACCCCAGGCACTTGGGATGCTCGGTTCCGGGTGGTGGATAATGGGGATCGCCGTCACAGGTAGCCGTGCTCAGTTCCGTTACCTGGGGGGGGGGGGGGGGGGCGCTCGTTAACAGGGTTATTTTATATGTCACTTGTGACGCCATTGGCGGGTTGTGGTAATAAATTGTCCCGCCGCTGCTGTGGTTTTAGGGACAGATGGTATAGCAGCAAGTGTGTTTGCACCCTCCGCCAGTAGGGGCTTAAGTCCCATGTAGGTGTGCTGCGCCTTGTGGTGCACCAGTAATAAACACGACACAGTTCTTGCAGATTAACTGGTAATTTACTCACAGGATGTTGCAAGTGCAGTTTGGCACGGCTGGTCAACCGACTTTCCTTTGTCCCAGTGCTGACGTGAGTCCCAGTTGGGCCCTCCGTGCACATGCAGATCTGATGGTCCCCTTGCCTGAAGCTGTTGGTGACCTGCGGCGCTCCGCTCCTTTGTTTTCCAGGCCCAGTTTGACAGGCCTCGCGGTCCCTTGTGAGGTAGGCTACTTCTCTGTGCCCTCTCCCGGGTCCTATATATGAGGCTGTGTCCCTGAACCTATGGGTGGTGTGGTACCCTGGAAGTCACCACACACGGCTGGATCAGCAGACCGCTTGGAGCTGTTGTCTACTCTGGGGTCCAGTACCCCCCTCGTGCGTAGTGCCTGGGATCTATCTACCCTCAGGCTACTACCTCCTAGTCGCCTTTTGGGGGTCTCCTCACAATCCTCACACCCCTCTCACTCTCTGGCTCCTTTCAACTGTCGCTCCTTCAACTGTCGTTTTTCCTCTCTCCTAACTCTGCCTAGCAACACCTGTTGCTTCCCACAAGCCACACCCCTTTCCCAGACTAACAGCTAAGGGATTGGTTCTCACATCTGACCACTGTTAACCCTCTACATGCTGCGCCCAGGTCTCAGGGAATGTGCCCCTACCTGTGTGTGAGGTGTGGGTTGTCAGCATAGGGTGTTCCAGAAAGCCTTATGATCCTGCAGATCACTGGGGTAGCATATCCCAGGGTGCTGTGTATATATATATATATATATATACATATATATATATATATATACATACATACACACACATATATATATACACACATACATACATACATACATAATTATTATATATATCATATTATAAAGAAGCACTTTGGGTGCTGATACATCAGGAGCACCTATCCTACTGTCCTCAGTTAATCTTTTTATGGTGGTGCCATATTATATTATATAATCTCTGTTTTTATGAGAGAACGAATATACCTATATATGAGTAATTCTACATATGTACAGTCATATTGAAAAGTTTGGGCACCCCTATTAATGTTAACCTTTTTTCTTTATAACAATTTGGGTTTTTGCAACAGCTATTTCAGTTTCGTATATCTAATAACTGATGGACTGAGTAATATTTCTGGATTGAAATGAGGTTTATTGTACTAACAGAAAATGTGCAGTCCGCATTTAAACAACATTTGACCGGTGCAAAAGTATGGGCACTTCAACATAAAAGTGACATTAATATTTTGTAGATCCTCCTTTTGCAAAAATCACAGCCTCTAGTGGCTTCCTGTAGCTTTTAATGAGTTCCTAGATCCTGGATGATGGTATATTTGACCATTCCTGTTTACAAAACAATACCAGTTCAGTTAAGTTTGATGGTCGCCGAGCATGGACAGCACGCTTCAAATCATCCCACAGATGTTCAATGATACTCAGGTCTGGGGACTGGGATGGCCATTCCAGAACATTGTAATTGTTCCTCTGCATGAATGTCTGAGTAGATCTGGAGCAGTGTTTTGGATCATTGTCTTGCTGAAATATCCATCCCCTGCGTAACTTCAACTTCGTCACTGATTCTTGCACATTATTGTCAAGAATCTGCTGATACTGAGTTGAATCCATGCGACCCTCAACTTTAACAAGATTCCTGGTGCCGGCATTGGCCACACAGCCCCAAAGCATGATGGAACTTCCACCAAATTTTACTGTGGGTAGCAAGTGCTTTTCTTGGAATGCCATGTTTTTTGCCTCCACGCATAATGCCTTTTTGTATGACCAGACAACTCAATCTTTGTTTCATCAGTCGACAGGACCTTCTTCCAAAATGTAACTGGCTTGTCCAAATGTGCTTTTGCATACCTCAGGTGACTGTTTGTAGCGGGCTTGCAGAAACGGCTTCTGTCGCATCACTCTCCCATACAGCTTCTCCTTGTGCAACGTGCGCTGTATTGTTGACCGATGCACATTGAGACCATCTGCAACAAGATGAAGCTGCAGGTCTTTGGAGGTGATCTGTGGATTGTACTTGACTGTTCTCACCATTCTTCTTCTCTGCCTTTCTGATATTTTTCTTGGCCTGCCACTTCTGGGCTTAACAAGAACTGTACCTGTGTTCTTCCATTTCCTTACTATGTTCCTCACAGTGGAAACTGACAGTTTACATCTCTGAGACAATTTTTGTATCCTTCCCCTGAACAACTATGTGGAATAATCTTTGTTTTCAGATCATTTGAGAGTTGTCTTGAGGAGCCCATGATGCCACTCTTCATAGGAGATTCAAATAGGAGAACAACTTGCAAGTGGCCACCTTAAATACCTTTTCTCATGATTGGATACACCTGCCTATGAAGGTCAAAGCTCAATGAGGTTACAAAACCAATTTAGTGCTTTAGTAAGTCAGTAAAAAGTAGTTAGGAGTGTTCAAATCAAGAAATTGATAAGGGTGCCCATACTTTTGCACCGGTCAAATTTTGTTTAAATGCGGATTGCACATTTTCTGTTAGTACAATAAACCTCATTTCAATCCAGAAATATTACTCAGTCCATCAGTTATTAGATATATGAAACTGAAATAGCTGTTGCAAAAACCCAAATTGTTATAAAGAAAAAAGGTTAACATTAATAGGGGTGCCCAAACTTTTTCATATGACACATTATATATATAACACATACACACACACACACACACACACACAAATATCCATCAGGATTTAGAACAAATAACCCCACCATACACAATGTGTAATGAGAGGTGCACGCACATACTCAGAAGGCATGCGGAACACGAGGAATCGATTATAAAAGGTGCAAAAAAGTATTTTTATTTGAATAACAAGGGGAACATTAAAAATACCAAATGGTACAAAAAGGAAAAAGAAAAAAAACCGTAGGCGTAGGGAAGAGAGTAAACACCGACAATATAAAACACCAAAGCACCAGTTCATATTAAATGGGTATTGAACATCAGCCCGTCATAAGCACATGGCAAATAAATAAGGAGCGTGCAGACAAAGTATCCCATAAAGAGAACGTGCCAAGGTGATAATGTACTCGTGGTCCCTAGAGTAATTAAAGAAGCACATGTGCCACAATTCAATCAATCAATGAATGAGAAAGTTAAATGGATGTCATGATACATACCAATATGGAGTGGCACAAGGGTAAAACAGGGACCAACCACATGATGTTACGTATCCCATCGCCAAAGTCCCCTACATACGTTTCACACTGTTTGTAAACTGGATGGCTTCATTAGGGGGAAGGAAAAGACCGAGGTGCATGCAACCAACCCGCTCCTGTGAAGAGAGTCTGAGTTCAGGCCAGGTGATGCACCGCGAGATACACGCGAGGCACTCGCAAGTGTGACACTGGCCTAACTAGGCCACTCCAAAGTCTTAATTTTGTTTTTCTTAAGCCATTTAGAGGTGGACTTCCTGGTGTGTTTTGGAACATTCTCCTGCTCTAAAACCCAAGTACGCTTCAGCCTGAGGTAACAAACATACGGCCAGATATTCTCCTTCAGGATTTTTTGAGAGACAGCAGAATTCATGGTTCCATTTACCACAGCAAGTCTTCCAGGTCCTGAAGCAGCAAAACAGTCCCAGACCATCACACTAACATTAGTGATGGGCAAACCCGAACTATAAAGTTCAGGGTCCGTGCACGCACCTTGAACACAGATTTCTCAGAGAAGTCCATGTTATTGTTCGAGTTTTGGCAAGCGGATAATATACAAGGAGGAAAAAAAAAAAAAAAAAGGAAAACTGGGATTAAAGAAGGACAGTTATACACAGAGTTTCTGCGTGGCTGTCACACGGTTTCTGGGTCTACTCATTAAATCTCAAATATTCACTGCTTCCCCCACCCACTCTCTCTGACAGCCTGTGATTGGTTGCAGTCAGACTGCCGACGTGCACGATTGGTTGCACTCACACTAGCTGTCTGGGTCCCTGGAGTGGTGAGCAAAAATAAATAATTAATTGGAAATCACATTAGGGTCCCCCGTATTGTGATACCCAGCTCGGATAAAACTCAAATTTACAGTGTAAACACAAATCCCTTTAAAACATTATCTTTATTTAAATATATTAAAATAAAATTTTTGCCTAGGTGAACACCCGCACACACATATTCATGAAGGGGAGTGGAAATATTTCAAAGATAAATATATATTTGTACCACACTATCATGGAAGACATCAGCATATAAAGACCTTCTTTTTACCTTTTTTCTTCCATGGGCCTCCTGATGATCCGGAAAACGGGCGAGGAAACGCGTTGAGTCGGTGCAGTATGCACAATGTTTAAGGGAAGTTATTTATTTTTTAATATATGCATCTCATCCTTTGTATGATGCTAAAGTGATTTATGTCACTATTGTATGCATTTGTAATTGCTTGCATGATGCTTGACTGATGTTGAACCAGTATATAGTGTACGCCCAATGCATTTGGCTATTGTTTGGAATGAATTTCAGCCAATGTTGAATATCAGTTTGTGAATAAGGGGGGGGGGGAGAATCATCAATACATATCTTGTTCACTCCTTAATTAATGATTGGTATCCATATGTATTGATTATCAATATAAAGTATGGTTTCTATATATTGACTGTGGCAGAAGTAGTCAGTTGCATTTTGCATCAGTATATCAAGCAGTGTTATGTAGTCTTCAAATGATAGGGTAAGTGAAGGGTGACCTGGGCGCCCGGCTAATTTAGGGTGTAATACCCTCCGTTGACAAGTAGGGGTCAGCTTCAGACATCTAAATAGGGCTATTCTGCTGATCCCCCCTTTTGTGATACAAATATATATCTTTGAAATATTTCTACTCCCCGTCATGAATGTGTGTGTGTGTTCACCTGACCAAATTTTTTTTTTTTTTAATATTTATATTTAAATATAGATAATGTTTTAAAGGGATGTGTGTTTACACGGTAAATTTGAGTTTTGTGACTAGCCCAATACTATTTTGATTTTGGTAAACCCAGCTCGGATAAAGTAGACAGCTGGAGGCTGCAGCCCCCAGCTCTGTGCATTATCTTGGCTGTGTATCAAAATACAAGGGACTCCATGTGGCTTTTTTTAAAATTAATTTAAATTGTTTTTAAATCTCTGGAGACAACTTTTTTTATTCTTCCCCTGAACAACTATGTTGAATAATCTTAGTTTTCAGATCATTTGAGAGTTGTTTTGAGGATCCCATGATGCCACTCTTCATAGGAGATTCAAATAGAACAACTTGCAAGTGGCCACCTTAAATACCTTTTCTCATGATTGGATACACCTGCCTATGAAGTTCAAAGCTCAATGAGGTTACAAAACCAATTTAGTGCTTTAGTAAGTCAGTAAAAAGTAGTTAGGAGTGTTCAAATCAAGAAATTGATAAGGGTGCCCATACTTTTGCACCGGTCAAATTTTGTTTAAATGCGGATTGCACATTTTCTGTTGGTACAATAAACCTCATTTCAATCTAGAAATATTACTCAGTCCATCAGTTATTAGATATATGAAACTGAAATAGCTGTTGCAAAAACCCAAATTGTTATAAAGAAAAAAGGTTAACATTAATAGGGGTGCCCAAACTTTTCAATATGACTGTACATATGTAGAATTACTCATATATAGGTATATTCGTTCTCTCATAAAAACAGAGATTATATAATATAATATGGCACCACCATAAAAAGATTAACTGAGGACAGTAGGATAGGTGCTCCTGATGTATCAGCACCCAAAGTGCTTCTTTATAACATAGCTGCTGGATTAATAAGCCTCTTTTCCAGGAAAGTCCTTTATCAACTCATCTCCAGTAAGCAGAGATAAAAATAAATCATCATAGATTCACTGTAGCAGCCAACTGGTGGTATTTTTATTTCCTACAAGGCTTGTAACATATAAATGTATTCAAAGGAGGCTGACAGCACAGTGGCTCAGATATGGGCCACTCTGAGGACAGACACTGGAGCTACGGCAACTCTGTCTTTGCAAAGTCTCACTGGACATGTAGGACATCTGTTACCTGTGTGTTCTTCTGGTGCCTGATCTGATACACATCAGTTAGTGAGGACTGATGATGTACACATATTGTTAGCTGTGCTGTCAACCTCCTTTGAATACATTTATATGTTACAAACCTTGTAGGAAATAAAAATGCCACCAGTTGGCTGCTACAGTGAATCTATGATGATTTTTTTGAACTCTGCTTACCGGAGATGAGTTGATAAAGGACTTTCCTGGAAAAGAGGCTTATTAAACCAGCAGCTATGTTATAAAGAAGCACTCTGGGTGCTGATACATCAGGAGCACCTATCCAACTGTTCTCAGTTAATCTTTTTATGGTGGTCCCATATTATATTATATAATCTCTGTTTCTATGAGAGAACGAATACACCTATGAGTATTTCTATATATGTATATACCCCTGATGAACCTCTTCTGAGAGGTGAAACGCGTTGGGTTTTTTATTGATGTTATTTGCCCCAATCAATCTTTTGGGGATGTTCAAATTTGATATCTATGTAATTGATGACTACACCTTACAGACTGATCTGACTGACTGACTTGTGACAAGATTGTCTATGTCCGACTTATGCATTATCAACTGGGTTGAATGTTTTTTGGGTGATTGTCTGGTAGTGGTAACTTGTGTCTAATTTGGTCATAAAGATATTAGCATAAGTTAATCAGTGTTGTGGTATCCTTATTCGGATAGATCACACACTGGTTCACTTTCAACCAGCTGCTTTTCTTCACCTTACCCCCTTCCTTTTTGGATAGTGGGTGTTCTCTCCACACTTTGTGTTATTGGGAGTTTTTTTGTTTTCTATTTTATTCCTTACCTTTTAACTTTGTATCTCAATAAATTTTGTATTTTAGGAGTAAATTTCTTTCTGTGATTTTTTTCTGTTTGGTTTCTCCAACTTACCAATTTCTGTGAGAATACATGAAGTCGAATGTGTTAAAAAAGCCTGTTTTAGCAGTGCGGCTAAAGCCGTCTCTAAAACCTATGCAACGGATGCGGCGAAAAAACTGCATCCTTTGCATAAGTTTTTACATGCGGCCCGTCCGTTTTTTGCCGGTTGTGGCACGCTACTGAGCATGCGCAGTGCAAAAAAACCGCATGTGGCAGCCACATGCGGTTTTTGCCGTATCGCGGCGCATCCCGCGTCCATAGGCATGCATTGGAAAAAGCGCCACGTCGTCCGGATGCGGCGCAATGCGGTTTTTTTTTTTTGCCGGACAAAAAAAAGTGCCAGGCAACGTTCCATCTGGCTGTCGCATGGGCTAAATATGCCGCATCTGGCAAAAACCAGACCGAACGCAAGGCCAAGCGGCACAATCTGGCACTAATGAAAGTCTATGCGGAAAAGACGCAACCGGCGGCAAAAAAACAAACGTTTTTTCTGCAAAGAGCCGGATTGTGCCGCACAGGAAAAAACGGGTGTGTGAAAGCAGCCTTAAGGGGGCTTTACACGCTACAGGACACCACCAGCAGTGCTGAAGGTCTGTTCTGAGAGAACGCTGGCTGGCATGAGAAAACCTCCAAGGCATGACTGACTGGCAAGCAGCTCAGGCCACTCTGCCATTTTTGAAGACCAAAATGCTAAAGGGTCCAACCCCCCTGATGGCATCGATATTGAGCTCTAGATACTCAGGCACCATGCTCTCCAGTTGTTCACGATGTGTCAGACTTGTACTCTGTCCTGCTGGTGCACAGGATGGTAGAAAAAAAAAATGCATGCCACAACTCACAGAAATTGGTTCTGCAACTAAAACTGCTGCTAATGTTGCCGAGATGTTAACTCGACGTTCCCGAGGTTGGAAGTCTAGTACTGTAATGCATACTACATGCCTCATTGCTGCCTTGGGGAAAAACACTCTTAAGATTGTGTACAAGCTTGTTTCGATACTCCAGCATGAGTGCGTCGCTATCTCTTGGGGGGTGTTTGCATCTGGCAAAATGGAATCTTGTACCGTGGATCTAACAGAGTGGCAAACCAGTAGTCAGTACTATTTCTAATTCTAACAATTCTGGAATCATGTTGCTGATAGTGCAGCAAGAAGGCGCTCATGTGTCAGATGCTTCCGTGAGGTCCAAGTGTGTTGGTGGCTGGGTAACACTCAAACTCGCTTCATCCGTCCCTTTCCACCAACCAGAAAACAAAGGGGATCAATATCTTTTTAATCTCCTGACTGTTGCGTGCTAATCACCCCTTCCTCCTTATTCTCCTCCATTTGGTCATCAGCTCCTGCACCTCTATTAACAGTTTGTCTGGTACCACGAGCCCCCCTTAACCCTGTACTTCACCCTCCCATTCCACCCGCCTATGCGATGACAGTCTGGACCTTAAAGATATTGGTATCCCTTCTGCATCCTTCTCTCCGTCTGGGACCACCACTTCCTCCCGCAGGCTATTCAAAGTGTGCTCCAGCATGCAGATGACCGGAATAGTGATGCTGACGACAACATCATCCACACTTACCATCTTAGTAGGCATTTTGAAATCATGCAGAAACACTGAGTATGGGGAACTGAGGGTATGTATGAATTTCATGAAATAATGGGACGCTGGGTATTAAGGGGTTAATACTAGCTTTGTTTTACTAGCTAGTATTAAGCCAGAGATTTTTAATGTCAGGCAAGTTTGACCCATCCATTAAGAATCTCCAATAAAGGGTTTAAAAAAAAAAACAAAAACAAAAAAAACGACCACAGAGAAAAAATACTTTATTAGAAATAAAATACACAGACACACTTAGAGACTCAATGTTTATTACTCCTCTCACCCCTCCACGATCCTGGTCTTCTTTCTCCTTCAACCCATGCAGCTCTGCTACATCACACAGTACTGCATGGGAGGAAAACGCTTCTGCTGCTCCCCGTGCAGTCTAAATCACTCAATGAGTGAGCAGAGGCTGGGGGTTGGTAAGTGGTGACGTCACCACTGCAATATTAACCTGACAGGCGGGTTACTATAGCAAAGGTGATCTCCGATCACCTGATTCCCGGCACCGCTATTCACTGGCTGTGGCAGCCAATCCCTGCATGTGGGCTGACTCTGTAAAAAGCGCCGACATGCAGGGACGGGGAGCCGACCACATGCCTGAGCATCTCAACGGTACACAGCGCTCGCCGAGTATAGCGAGTACTGAGATGCTTGAGCGAGCATCACGTACTGGCGAGATGCACTGACAGGACATAGCATGACGTCATAGCCATGTGACCGGTCTGTAACCAACGAGGTAATACAACGTGCTGGTCACATGGGTATGATATCACGGAAGGTCCTATCAGTGCTGGTTACCAGGAGGGCACAGCGATGATCGGAAGGAGAAGCGGCGGAAGATAGAGTCTGCAGGACGCGTCGCGGGACCTGTAAGTAAATTGACAATGTTTATCATTAACTATATTCTTTATTTTACAGCCCCTCCCTGCCCCATCACATAACTATAAAGTCCAAGTTCGGTGTTCGGACACAAGTTTGCATTATATCAGAACCCAACTTTACAAAATGTTCGGGCGAGGCTCCCGAACATTGGGGGATTCGCCCAACCCTAGTGATGTTTGGTGTAGTGCAGGCACAGCTTTATTATAGAAGTAATGGTGACTGAGCAACTGGTACTGGGGGACTGGCTGCTGTGCCGAGAGAATGTGGTAAAATCTTTTATTAAATATAAAAACATAAAATTAGGAAACATTTTTAAAGTAATGATATGCGGGATTAGGGTACAAAGTGGTACTATATCCCGCCCTGGCAAAACCAGGTAGTCACAAATAGGCCCCCGCATAACACCTTCCCTCACTTAGGTAACATACAGCCGACCTGAAACCCTAGTCACCCCCCCCCTTAGGACAAGACAGGCACACAAGTGGGCGGGACCAGGCGGTAAGGGAACGCCCACCTAGAGGTCTAGACAGCCCGGGGCGGGAAAACAGTAGAGTTTAAGCAAAGAGTCCAAGTGGAGAGGAGTGTTGGCTGGAGCTAGATGTAGCTCCAGCAGAGGAAGTTCAAGTTGAACGGTGCCAAGGTTGGAGCCCTGGTATCTTAGCTAGGTGGCAGACGTTGGTCTCCTTCAGCAGGAGACAGGAAGACTGTTCGGCAGACCCTAGGTGGACCGGAGAAGGGTTGGAGCCCACCGGTACCGACATCGGAGACCCCGACCGGAAACCGTGCACAGGGGGAGTACTCGGACCCTGAAGCCAGGACCGAAACCAGCGGCCTAGCTAATTAACCGATTGAGGGCAGGATTATAGGTCCTGTCCCAACCAAAGTCCCGAAAGAAGACAACCACCCACAGAGAGTGATAGGGCAACCGCCAGGGCCCATAGGTCCCACGGGTCAGCGTCTGCGGGCACGGCTCCTTAGGCACACAACAAGCTGGGAGCGGACTCAAGAGTTCCAAACCAGGAAGCCCACAATACACAAAAACAGTCCAGAGGAAAAGGACAGCAACCACCAGCCCGGGTGAAAGACCAGAGTACAACCGGCTGTGGCGGCCGGCCACCAGCACCTTGGTTTACCAAAAGACTCGTGTGATTCATTTAATAGTGAGTAACCAACCATCCCCTGGTCCACCTGGGTGTGCGGGCCCCTGCCGTCGCCATACCCTACACAGAAACACTGGGCCCCGGGGCAACCACCCCTACCCACGGAGGGGTTAACATCCAGCTGCCATTACATCTCTCCCGGGTATCCCATAACAGCAGCGGTGGTGTCCCACCTCACCACACACCGTGGGTGGCGTCAGACATCCTACAATCAACCCTGTACAAATATGTCCCCTTTTTATTCGAAGTGACCGCAAGACCGCCGGGTCCGGGGAACCCGTCGAGCCGTACCGTAGGCCCCGGATCCGAGCAGCGCCGGCTGCTGGCACGGGGGTGACACACTATTAGTTACCTGACAACACTTACATAAGATTAATTAATTACAGTAAATGTAACACAAGACCCGAAAAATCATACAATTAAACCTATATAATATTGCTTCCATAAGGTGACCCTGATTTTTGGTATTGGATATCAGGAAAACTGAATCACTTAGTATAAATTACCTTTGCTATAGATAACAACCATTGCCATTATAATAATTGCATGTATATATTATATGTAAATATTTATTCAATTATAGAGCGCCATTAATTCCACAGTACTTCACATACACTGTCCCCATTGGGGCTCACAATCTAAGTTCCCAATCAGTATGTTTTTGGAATGTGGGACAAAACCGGAGAACCCGGAGGAAACCCATGCAACACGGGGAGAACATACAAACTTCTTGCAGAGGAGGTCCTTGGTGAGATTTGATCCCAGGACCCCAGCGCTGCAAGACTGCAGTGCTAACCACTGAGCCACGTGCACATACGTCCAATATCTTACCCCCTTCACGACCGCGGGCAGTAAAATTACGTCCTATTTTAACGTGACTTAACGACCAGGGACGTAATTTTACGGCCTAAAGTTCATTTGATTGCCGTGGCCATAGCAACGGCTTTCAAATGATGTCCCCTGCTGTTTCTTACAGCAGGGGACCTTTGCTTCACCCCAGGGGGGGTGGCATCGCCACCTCCCATCGACGATCGATGTGATTGGCTGTTCAAATCTGAACTGTCAACCACATCTTTCGCACTGATTTCGGTAAAAATAATGCCGGAATTAGTGCGATACTATGAGATCCGGCCATGATGTGCTGTAGCAGGTACAGCAGATCATAGGTGGATCTCAAACATGCCGCCCCCAGCCCCTGCAGCACTGATTGGAGCGATCGTGCTATGACGCGCAATCGCTCCAATCAGTGTGCAGTGGGGCGGTCTGATCTGCCGGTGGCCGCCCTCCACAGGCTTGTGCTGGTCTGAGGACCCTCCCCCAACATGTCTGCAGCGTGCAGCACTGGCTGGTACTAGTGGTACCACGCCACCGCTACTGCTGCCGCTGCTGTCACGTCACGGAGCATGAGCGGTGAGTATTGTGCTCACCTTGCAGCCCCTGCACACTCTTGTGATTGCTCCTGCGCGCTTCCGTAATGGCCCCTGCTCGTGCCCACCTGCGATCTGCCCCCCCGACATCCCGATCTGCCCCCCGCCATCTCTATTCTGCAGCTCTTCCGGTATCTCCCTCCTCCTCTGCTCTCTTTGCAGCCCCTGCGCGCTCTTGTGATTGCTCCTGCGCGCTTCCGTAATGGCCCCTGCTCGTGCCCACCTGCGATCTGCCCCCCCGACATCCCGATCTGCCCCCCGCCATCTCTATTCTGCAGCTCTTCCGGTATCTCCCTCCTCCTCTGCTCTCTTTGCAGCCCCTGCGCGCTCTTGTGATTGCTCCTGCGCGCTCCCGTAATGGCCCCTGCCCGTGCCCCCCTGCGATCTGCCCCCTCGACATCCCAATCTGCCCCCCCCCCGACATCCCAATCTGCCCCCCCCGACATCCCAATCTGCCCCCCCCGACATCCCAATCTGCCCCCCCCGACATCCCAATCTGCCCCCCCGACATCCCAATCTGCCCCCCCGACATCCCAATCTGCCCCCCCGACATCCCAATCTGCCCCCCCGACATCCCAATCTGCCGGCCTCCCCCGTGATCTCTATTCTGCAGCTCCTCCGGTATCTCCCTCCCCCTCTGCTCTTCCCCTCCCCCTCTGCTGTCCCCCCGACGTCCTCTTACCTGTCTTCACCGGCTGATCACATCTGCCTCCATCGCTGGGCCCTTCTTCCTGGGTCTTCTGCTGAGCTGTCCAACTTCCTGCCTGCTGCTGCTGCTGTAAAGCTGTTCCTCCTGCTAATCCTCTGGGTACTGTGAGTATAACTTTTTTTTTCTTTTTTTTTCCTCTATCCCCTGTCCATTTTTACACCTCATGCGTCCGTGCGTCCCGCCGAGCGCTGATCAGGGATGCACATAACGGATCGGCATCCCTGCTCAATTTTTGGCGTGACAAAAAGCATCGGGGATACGGAAAAAAAAGTCACGCCATAAATTGAGCAGGGATGCCGATCCGTTATGTGCATCCCTGATCAGTGCTCGGCGGGACGCACGGACTGATGCGATACAAAAAGCGTCGGGGATACGGAAAAAAAAAAAGTATCGCATCTGTCCGTGCGTCCCGCTGAGCGCGGATCAGCATCCCTGCTCAATTTTTGGCGTGACTTTTTTTTTTCGTATCCCCAGCGCTTTTTGTATCTCATCCGACCTTGCCTCCTGCAGCGGCCGATCAGTGCACTGCGTCTGTGCGTTTGAAAAGTCAAATGGCGTTCCTTGTCTTCTGAGCCCCGCCATGCGCCCAAACAATTGATTTCCACCACATATGAGGTATCTGCGTACTCGGGAAAAATTGCACAATACGTTTTATGGTGCATTTTTTCCTGATACCGTTGTAAAAAGAAAAAAAAAAAAAAAAAGCTACCTTGTTGCTTGCTGCAAAAATTTAAAAAAAAAAAAATAATTTTCACGGTTCAACGTTATCAACTTTCAGTGGAGCCCCTGGGGGTACAAGGGGCTCACTAAACATCTAGATAAATTCCTTGAGGGGTCTATTTCCAAAATGGGGTAATTTGTGGGGGAGCTCCACTGTTTAGGCACCATAGGGGGGGGGTCTAAAAACGTGACATGGCGTCCGCTAATGATTCCAACCAATTTTGCTGTCAAATGGTGCCCTGCTCTTCTGAGCCACGCCATGCGCCCAACAATTACTTTCCACCACATGTGAGGTATCTGCATACTCAGGAGAAATTGCACAATATGTTTTATGGTGCATTCTTTCCTGATACCCTTGTGAAAAAAAAGCTACCTGGTTCAAGTAACAGTTCTGTGGTAAAACAAAAGAAAATTGTATTCATGGCTCAACATTATCGACTTCTGTGGAGCCCCTTGGGGCTCACCAAACATCTAGATAAACTCCTTGAGGGGTCTAGTTTCCAAAATAGGGTCACTTGTGGGGGAGCTCCACTGTTTAGCCACCTCAGGGGGTCTCCACACGTGACATGGTATCCGCTAATGATTCAAACAAATTTTGCTGTCAAATGGTGCTCCTTCTCTTCTGAGCCCCCCCATGCGCCCAAACAATTACTTTCCACCACATATGAGGTATCGTCGTACTCAGGAAAAAATGCACTATAAATTTCATGGTGTATTTTTTCCTGATACCCTTGTGGAAAAAAAAGCTACTTAGTTGAAGCAACAGTTTTGTGGTAAAAAAAAATAAAATATTTTCACAGCTCAACTTTATAAACTTTTGTGAAGCCCCCAGGTGTTCAAAGTGCTCACCAAACATCTAGAAGAATTATTTAAGGGCTCTAGTTTCCAAAATGGGGTCACTTGTGGGGGAGCTCCATTGTTTAGGCACCTCAGGGGGTCTTCAAACCTGACATGGCGTCCGCTAATGAGTGCAGCTAATTTTGCGTTCAAAAATTCAAATGGCGCTCCTTCCCTTTCGAGCTCTGCCGTGTGCCCAAACATTTGATTTCCACCACATATGAGGTATCTGCGTACTCAGGAGAAAATGGACAATACATATTATATTGCATTTTTTCCCGATACCCTTGTGAAAAAAAAGCTACCTAGTTGAAGCAACAGTTTTGTGGTAAAAATTTTTTTTTTTCTTTTCACGGCTCAACGTTATAAACTTCTGTGAAGCCCCCAGGTGTTCAAAGTGCTCACCAAACATCTACAAAAATTATTTGAGGGCTCTAGTTTCCAAAATGGGGTCACTTGTGGGTGAGCTCCATTGTTTAGGCACCTCAGGGGGTCTTCAAACCTGACATGGCGACCGCTAATGAGTGCAGCTAATTTTGCGTTCAAAAATTCAAATGGCGCTCCTTCCCTTTCGAGATCTGCCGTGTGCCCAAACATTTGATTTCCACCACATATGAGGTATCTGCGTACTCAGGAGAAAATGCACAATAAATTGTAGGGTGCACTTTCTCTTTTCTCCCTTGTAAAAAATGAAAATTTTATGGCTAAAGTAACATTTTTGTGTTAAAAAGTAAAATTTTCATTTTTCCTTCCACATTGCTTTGGTTCCTGTGAAGCACCTAAAGGGTTAATAAACTTCTTGGATATGGTTTTGAGCAGTGTGAGGGGTGCAGTTTTTAGAATGGGGTCACTTTTGGGTGTTTTCTGTCACCTCGGCCTCTCAAAGTCACTTCAAATGTGATGTGTTCCCTAAAAAAATTATTTTGTAAATTTTGTTGGAAAAATTAGAAATTGCTGATGAACTTTGACCCCTTCTAATTTCCTAACGAAAAAAAAATTTCTTTCAAAAATTGCGCTGATGTAAAGTAGACAAGTGGGAAATGTTATTTAGTAACTATTTTGTGTGACATATCTCTCAGATTTATGGGCATAAATTTTTGAAAGTTTGAAAATTGCGAAATTTTCAAAATCTTTGCACAATTTCCTAAATTTTCACAAATAAACGCAAAAAGTATCGGCCTAAATTTACCACTGACATGAAGTACAATATGTCACGAAAAAACAATCTCAGAATCGCCAGGATCCGTTGAAGCGTTCCAGAGTTATAACCTGTCAAAGTGACACTGGTCAGAATTGCAAAAAATGGCCCGGTCATTAGGGTGTTTTAGTGGCCGGGGGTGAAGGGGATAAACAACACATACACCAATATAAGGTGGAAGAGCCTCTACATAATTATATTACTATCAATAGATATACAAGTAATATACCAAATATCAAAAATTAGAAAACAAAGTGCAAATGCATAATAGCAAGATATTTGGTGAAGGATTAAACAGATCCAATAAAATATATATACATATCATTAGAATCTATCAATAGCCAAAACGACCATTACTAGCATAGATATGTTAATATTTTTGCCTCTAATAAAATACTTTTAATACATGGATCAATTGCTAGTCTTATTAGATGTAATATAACAATGCAACCACTATCGTAAATAATGACTAAAGCGGGCTTTACACGCTACGACATCGCTAATGTGGAGTCGTTGGGGTCACGGAATTCGTGACGCACATCCGGCCGCATTAGCGATGCCGTTGCGTGTGACATCGATAAGCGATTTTGCATCGTTGCAAAAACGTGCAAAATCGCTAATCGGCGACACGGGGGTCCATTCTCAAATCTCGTTACATCAGCAGTAACGAGGTTGTTCCTCGTTCCTGCGGCAGCACACATCGCTGCGTGTGACACCGCAGGAACGAGGAAGCTCCCCTTACCTGCCTCCCGGCCGCTATGCGGAAGGAAGGAGGTGGGCGGGATGTTACGTCCCGCTCATCTCCGCCCCTCCGCTGCTATTGGGCGGCGGTTCAGTGACGTCGCTGTGACGCCGCACGGACCGCCCCCTTAGAAAGGAGGCGGTTCGCCGGTCACAGCGACGTCGCCGGACAGGTAAGTATGTGTGACGGCTGTGGGTGATGTTGTGCAGCACGGGCAGCGATATGCCCGTGTCGCGCAACAGATGGGGGCGGGTACCCACACTAGCGATATCGGGACCGATATCGCAGTGTGTAAAGTAGCCTTTATCCTCACTGAGGGATATAGTTCAAACATAGTCAGCATCATAAGTACTCCACTTTGCTCCAAATCTGTCCATAGCCATAGAATGAATGGTTCAGAATCCTATAAAGGCAATAAGGTAATCAAGCAGTACAGTCCCTGACAAAAGTTCTGTTGCTTATCCATGTTATGCAAATAAAAGCTTATAACCTAAGTTTATATTTAACCATTGGTTTCATAAATTACTCTTTTGAAAGCTGAAACCCTCCAAAATTTGGTTTAGGTTATGAAAATAAAGTTGCTACAAAGCTGAAATATGGATCATTTAATGAACGCAGAAAGGTCAGATTTTGGCAAGACAAAAGTTTTGTCGCCCACAGAAAGTAATGTGCAATTCAAACAAATAATTAACTTCTAATACAAAGATATGTTGCATTACATAGGTGAATGAAGTTGTGGTGCTATTAGAGCCATATTTAATATTTTGTGTGACTTGCATGAGCTTGTAGGACTGCATCCATGCGGTTCAACAATGATTCATACAATGTATTGATGAAGTCATCAGGAATAGCAAAAAATGCAGTCTCATGGTGCCTTGCGAAAGTATTCAGCCCCCTTGAATTTTTCAACCTTTTCCCACATTTCAGGCTTCAAACAAACAAAAGATTAAAAAAATAAATAACTTTATGGTGAAGAATCAACAACAAGTGGGACACAATTGTGAAGTTTAACTAAATGTATTGCTTATTTTAAACTTTTATAAAAAAATAAACTGAAAAGTGAGGCGTGCAATATTATTCGGCCCCTTTAAGTTAATACTTTGTAACACCACCTTTTGCTGAAATTACAGCTGCAAGTCGCTTGGGTTATGTCTCTATCCGTTTTGCACATCGAGAGACTGAAATTCTTGCCCATTCTTCCTTTGCAAATAGCTTGAGCTGAGTGGGGTTGGATGGAGAGCGTTTGTGAACTGCAGTTTTCAGCTCTTTCCACAGATTTTCGATTGGATTCAGGTCTGGACTTTGACTTGGCCATTCCAACACCTGGATACGTTTATTTGTGAACCATTCATTGTAGATTTTGCTTTAGGTTTTGGATTATTGTCTTGTTGGAAGACAAATCTCCGTCCCAGTCTCAGGTCTTTTGCAGACTCCAACAGGTTTTCTTCAAGAATGGTCCTGTAATTGGCTCCATCCATCTTTCCATCAATTTTAACTATCTTCCCTGTTCCTGCTGAAGAAAAGTTGGCCCAAACCATGATGCTGCCACCACCATGTTTGACAGTGGGAATGGTGTTTTCAGGGTGATAAGCGGTGTTGCTTTTACACCAAACATATCGTTTGGCATTGTACCCAAAAAGTTCGATTTTGGTTTCATCTGACCAGAGCACCTTCTTCCACATATTTAGTGTGTCTCCCAGGTGGCTTTTGGCAAACTTTAAACAACACTTTATGGATATCTTTGAGAAATGGTTTTCTTCTTGCCACTTTTCTATAAAGGCCAGATTTGTGTAGTGTACGACTGATTGTTGTCCTATGGACAGACTCTCCCACCTCAGCTGTAGAGCTCTGCAGTTCATCCAGAGTGATCATGGGCCTCTTGGCTGCATCTCTGATCAGTCTCCTTGTTTGAGATAACATTTTTTTCAGGGACAGCTGGGTCTTGGTAGATTTGCAGTGGTATGATACTCCTTCCATTTAAATATAATCGCTTTCACAGTGCTTCTTGGTATGTTTAAAGTTGTGGAAATCTTTTTGTAACCAAATCTGGCTTCAAACCTCTCCACAACAGTATCACGGACCTGCCTGTTGTGTTCCTTGGTCTTCATGATGCTATCTGCGCTTTAAACAGAACACTGAGACGATCACAGAGCAAGTGCATTTATACGAAGACTTTGATTACACACAGGTGGATTATATTTATCATCATCAGTCATTTAGGACAATATTGGATCATTCAGAGATCCTCCATGAACTTCTGGAGTGAGTTTGCTGCACTGAAAGTAAAGGGGCCGAATAATATTGAACGCCGCAATTTTCAGTTTATTCTTTTTTACAAAAGTTTAAAATAAGCAATAAATTTCGTTCAACTTCACAATTGTGTCCCACTTGTTGTTGATTCTTCACCATAACATTAGAATTTTTATCTTTATGTTTGAAGCCTGAAATGTGGGAAAAGGTTGAAAAATTCAAGGGGCCAAATACTTTTGCAAGGCACTGTACTTGCCTCCCAGAGTTCATCTAGATTCTTTGGTGGTGTCTTCCAAGCATCCTCTTTCATCCTACCCCAAACATGCTCAATGATGTTCATGTCTGGTGACTGGGCTGGCCAGTCCTTGAACACCTTGATCTTCTTTGCCAGGAGGAACATTGTTGTAGAGATGGATGTATGAGATGGAGCACTATCCTGCTGCAGAATTTGACCCCTTTTATGATTGGGAATGTAAGAGGTAGCTAATACTTCTTGATATTTTAGGCTATTGATATTGCCTTCCACCTTGCAAATGTTTTGCACACCCCCATACTGAATCTAACCCCAGACCATGATCTTTCCACCACCAAACTTAACTGTTTTCTGGATCCATACAGGCTCAAGTAGGTCTCATGCAGTATCTGGGGCGGCTGTGGTGTAATTCAACTGAAGATTCATCAGCGAAATCCACCTTCTGCCACTTTTCCAGCGTCCATCTGTTTAGCAGGCTGTAGGACTTGGCAAATGCCATACGGTTTTTAATTGCCTTTTGTTTAGTGCTGGATCTGCTCACTGATTTGACCATGGAGGCAATTTCGAGACAGAATCCTACAAACTGTTCTAGTTGACACAGGAACTTGAGGTAACCAGGCCTTTTGGAACTCTGCTGCAGTGAAAGAGGGGCTGGCTTTGGATTTTCCAACCAACAAACGTTCCTCCTGAGCAGTTGTCTTGCAGGGTCTGCCGAACCTGGGCTTGTCAAAAACATCTCCAGTCTCTTCAAATCTTTTTTTAATTTGTTGTACTTTATGCTGAGACACATTAAAGGTGCCAGCCACCTCTGCAGTGGATCTTGAGCTGAAGAGCCTCTTGATAATCAAGGCTTTGGTCGCAGGGTGGATTTTTGCCATGTTCTCAGAGGTCAAGATGCAGTTCAACTGAAGGTCTGGGATGTGGTGTTTCTTTTTATATGAACCCACTAATTAACCAATCATTTAGTGAGCACAGGTGAGGCTGTAAACTAGGATTGGGTGCATTATATGACAAGACGACAAAACCTTTGACTTGCCAAAATCTGACCTGTGTTCATTAAATGATCAATATTTCAGCAACATTATTTTCATAACCTAAACCAAGTTTGGGAGGGTTTCAGCTTTCAAAAGAGTAATTTATGAAACCAATGGATGAATTTAAAGTCAGGTTATAAGCTTTTATTTACATAACATGGATAAGCGTCATAACTTTTGTCAGGGACTGTATATTATACTTACCAAAGTATTGCAACCCCTGTAGCCCTTTAATGCACGTTTCGTGTAAAACGTCTTCAGAAGTGGTAACCCATTCTGAGAGATCGCATGTAAAGAATGAATGTCCAATCACATACTCAGGATTACAGCGGCTGTGTGCAGCGCTTTCCGTGGGTGCTGACGAAACCGGAAAGCATGGACTCTGCATCATGCATTCCTCTGGCACGCCCCCCAGTGATGCATCAACAGGGAAGGGTGCGTCAGAGTGCCGTGTATGAACACGTCACTTAACAACCAACTTAACGTCAGCCACTGGAAGAAGTGCATACGCCTGCTTTACCGTGATGAATACTGACCCATAGTGAGGATTTAAGCACATTCAATCAGATAACAAATGTGCTGGCTTATTACTTCTCCCTTTTCAACTTAATGATGTCAGTATACAGATCTAAAGGCCCAGTCACACACAACGACTTACCAGTGATCCCGAAAACGATGCGACCTGATGGGGATCGCAGATAAGTCGCTGGGAGGTCGCAGGTGAGATGTCACACAGTCAGATCTTACCAGCGATGCAGGAACAATACAGGTTGCAGTAGCGACCTGTATAACGATCTCAGCAGTCACTGGGACTCTGTCACACAGTGTCAAACACAGCGATGGGTCCTTTCCAGCAGGACATCGCCTTTGAAGAAAATGGCCTGGACCATTCTGCAACGACCGGCGACCTCACAGCAGCGGCCTGATCGCTGGTAGGTGTCACACATAACAAGATCGCTAACGGGATCGCTACTGCGTCACAGAAACCGTGACTCAGCTGCGATCTCGCTAGCGATCTTGTTATGTGTGACGGGACCTTAAAGTATAAGGGCTCTAAATGGACCCAGAATTGTTCTAGATCTATAAATCTTAAACTTTCTCTTTTCCACATCCTATATTATTCCTCTTATATGCTCTCACCTTAATCAAACAAAGAGGGTTAGTGAGCATTATGTGCCAATGAAAAATTCATTATTTACATAGTTAAAAAATGATAAAAGGAGATTGACACTTATGTGAATAGTGACATAAAAAAAATATAAAAATCATATAAATAACTCAGGTTAATAATTAATGTAATAATAAAAAAAGTTATAAAAAAAAATATAAAAACTAAGAGTCAATAAAATCTGTGATATTAATATTAAATAGAAAAAAATGGAAAAAGTGAACACTGCTCATAATACAACAGTGGAATTCATAAATATGTTAGTGTAAATTTGTGAATATTATAAATACTTTTAAAATTCACACACTTTGATTAATCTCGTGCAAATTAATTTTTACAAAAACATGTGATTATAATTACTATAGTGTGTACCTAATACCATGTGAAATTATAAATATAATTGTTTAAATATTTTAGATATATTCACAAACAATGAAATCTCCCCATTTAATCTTCACAACCTCAATCGTGATATAAGGACAATAGAACAACGTTTTTATATTGTAATATGAATAATAAAAGATTTTTTAAATCTTATTTATAGTGTTTTGTGGTCACATTCTTTTGAAACTGGTGTATATAGTGACACAATTAACGTATAGGTGGTATTTGGATTAACACTTCCGATTTGTCTGGATTTTAAGTAGAGGATACGAAAAGTAAAGTTTTAATGTTTTGCTCTCCATCAGATCTTTATTATGTATGTCCATAGACCATGTTTTTTTTTTTTTTTTGAAGTTACGTTATCTGTTTTATCTACCAGGGTAGTCACCACTTGTTTACCCTACACCATTTTTCCCAGAATGGTAAACTCCGCTTTTGGGGAGACTGTTACCATTATTCTGTCTACTGATTTTATTTGGTCTCTGGCTGTCACACCACACAATATTTGGATTTTTTGGTCACCTTCATTATACTGACCCCATGTTTGATGTACCCTTTGTTTTAGCGCAGTAGGATTCCCAGACTAATGCTGATTGCGTCTCCTTGCTGTGTGTTGCATGTAGCAATAGGGCTCCCAGACTGGCAGATACCTCCAAAAGGGAACAGGTAAGCGCTCCAGAGGAGCCGAAGATGTACAGTAATTTTACATGAGGGGCTGCGGTGGGGGAGGAGCGGTGTTATTTTACAAGGGGCATTAAGAAGTTGTGGGGAACTTTATGGAGCATATTACAGGGCAGTAGAAGACATTACAAGGCAGTGGAAGACATTACAAGGCAGTGGACGACATTATAAGGCAGTGGAAGACATTATGAAGCAAATTGGGGCATTATAGGTCAGTGGGGGACGTTCTGAAAGAAATTGGGACATTATAGGGAAATGGGGGACATTATGAGGCATCAAGGATTGTGGGAGGCAGCATAGTATAATGAGGAGTGGGTGGGGGAATTTATACAGGGATTTAGTATGGGGGAGATATTATAGAAAGGGCAAATTTTTGGGGGACATTATGGATAGGGGCACTTTGTGGGGCTATTTTGGAGAGGAGCAGCGTGTGGGGTGATATTTTGTGCAGGAAGCAATTAAGAACTCCTGATTCCACTTGTTTCCCCAGACATTATTAAATAAAAGGGGCCAGGATGAGTGACATACAGTCATATGAAAACGTTTGGGCACCCCTATTAATGTTAACCTTTTTTCTTTATAACAAATTGGGTTTTTGCAACAGCTATTTCAGTTTCATATATCTAATAACTGATGGACTGAGTAATATTTCTGGATTGAAATGAGGTTTATTGTACTAACAGAAAATGTGCAATCCGCATGTAAACAAAATTTGACCGATGCAAAAGTATGGCCACCCTTATCAATTTCTTGATTTGAACACTCCTAACTACTTTTTACTGACTTACTAAAGCACTAAATTGGTTTTGTAACCTCATTGAGCTTTGAACTTCATAGGCAGGTGTATCTAATCATTAGAAAAGGTATTTAAGCTGGCTACTTGCAAGTTGTTCTCCTATTTGAATCTCCTATGAATAGTGGCATCATGGGATCCTCAAGACAACTCTCAAATGATCTGAAAACAAAGATTAGTCAACATAGTTGTTCAGGGGAAGGATACAAAAAGTTGTCTCAGAGTTTTAAACTGTCAGTTTCCACTGTGAAGAACATAGTAAGGAAATGGAAGAACACAGGTACAGTTCTTGTTAAGCCCAGAAGTGGCAGGCCAAGAAAAATATCAGAAAGGTAGAGAAGAAGAATGGTGAGAACAGTCAAGGACAATCCACAGACCACCTCCAAAGACCTGCAGCATGATCTTGCTGCAGATGGTGTCACTGTGCATCAGTCAACAATACAGCGCACTTTGCACAAGGAGAAGCTGTATGGGAGAGTGATGCGAAAGAAGCCGTTTCTGCAAGCACACCACAGACAGAGTCACCTGAGGTATCCAAAAGCACATTTGGACAAGCCAGTTACATTTTGGAAGAAGGTCCTGTCGACTGATGAAACAAAGATTGAGTTGTTTGGTCATACAAAAAGGCGTTATGCATGGAGGCAAAAAGAAACCACAGCATTCCAAGAAAAGCACTTGCCACCCACAGTAAAATTTGGTGGAGGTTCCATCATGCTTTGGGGCTGTGTGGCCAATGTCGGTATCGGGAATCTTGTTAATGTTGAGGGTCGCATGGATTCAACTCAGTATCAGCAGATTCTTGACAATAATGTGCAAGAATCAGTGACGAAGTTGAAGTTACGCAGGGGATGGATATTTTAGCAAGACAATGATCCAAAACACCGCTCCAAATCTACTCAGGCATTCATGCAGAGGAACAATTACAATGTTCTGGAATGGCCATCCCAGTCCCCAGACCTGAATATCATTGAAAATCTGTTCGATGATTTGAAGCGTGCTGTCCATGCTCGGCGACCATCAAACTTAACTGAACTGGAATTGTTTTGTAAACAGAAATGGTCAAATATACCTTCATCCAGGATCCAGGAACTCATTAAAAGCTACAGGAAGCGACTAGAGGCTGTTATTTTTGCAAAAGGAGGATCTACAAAATATTAATGTCACTTTTATGTTGAGGTGCCCATACTTTTGCACCGGTCAAATTTTGTTTAAATAGCTGCTGCAAAAACCCAATTTGTTTTAAAGAAAAAAGGTTAACATTAATAGGGGTGCCCAAATTTTTTCATACGACTGTACATTATTAGTTTATGGTGGCTCGTGGGGCATAATTACTGTATTGGCAAATTAGGGGACATTATTACTGATGAAATATAAGTTAATTTTGAGAATACTGTCTCCAGTGGGAAAACAAGAATCTGACAGTGTAGAAATTGGGGAAATAGTGAGGAATGTGATCTGGGAGTGATCAGCTATAGGTGACTTATTTTCTGCAGAGTCGCGTCATGGCAGGAAGAAGTGACGGCGGTCAGTGCTGGATGAAGAACAAATGTGGAGCTGAATAAAGTCAGCTAGAGACGACACTGGTAAGTCAGTGTATTACATGAACACACACACACACACACACACACACACACACACACACACACACACTATACTGTACACTATATACAGAGCTCCTGTATATAATGTCACTGGCGATCACTGTATTACCTATACATTATATACAGCGCTCCTGTGCATTATGGCACTGATGATAATATTAGTGTTATTAGCATTGTAGTTATTGTATTATTCATGATCATTATTGTAGTATTATATGTCCTTGTGTAGTAGTAATATGTTCTCTAGTTATGTTGTACTGATATTTGTTTCGTGTGTGGTATTATTTGGTCATTAAGTGGTGTGATTATAGTGTCACGGTATTTCTCCCTTGTATGTGGTTGTATTCGGTCACTGTGGTCTGATTATTGTGTGGCGGTATTACTTTCTTGTATGTAGTTATATTCGGTCATTATGTGGTCTGGTCATAGTGTTGTGGTATTTCTCCCTTGTATGTGGTAATATTCGGTTACTATGTGGTCTAATTATAATGTGGTGGTATTACTCTCTGGTATGTGGTTACTTTTGATCACTATGTGTTGGTAGTAGGTTTATCTGGTCATAGTGTCGTAGTATTTCTCCCTTGTGTATGTGGGTGTATTTGGTCACTGTTATGTGATAATGTGTGGTCTGGTCACGGTGTGGCGGTATTTCTCCCTTTTATGTGGTATTACTGGGTTTTGGTATAGTGGATTGTGTTGTGTATGGAGGTCACTTTTTCTCTCTATAAGGCTGGTTTCAGACGTCCATGTTTTAGGTGCGTGTGACATCCGTTTTTAACACGGATGTCACACGTACCCATGTTATTCTCTGATGTGCCTCACACGTCCGTGTTTCCACACGGACAGTGTGATCTTTCATGACCCCGCACGCACACACGCAGGCATCTCCGGCAACACGGATGTCACACGGATAGCACACTGATGTGATCCTTGTGACATCAGTGTAAAACATACCGGAGAAAATATGGGTCCTTTTAATAAAAAGATTTTCTATATTTACTTTTCTCCAGCGATGCTGTCTCTGGCTCTGCTGCCTCCCCCTCCTTATCACCGCTCATTTTACTCATTGAATATTCAGTGCCCTGTGGAGCAGAGCTGGGGACTTCAGTGCCGGGGACCGCATCCCTGGGTGAGTATACAGCAGTGTGTATACGCGTCTGCTATGTGTGTATGCGCGCGCGTCTAGGCACCTGTGTGCGTGCGTGTCTCTGTGCGTGCGTCTGTCTGTGTGTCTCTGTGCCTGTGCGTGCCTGTGTGTGTGTCTCTGTGCGTGCCTGTGCTTGTGCATGCGTGTGTCTGTGCCTGTGTGTGCGTGCCTTTGCCTGTGTGCGCGTGTCTGTGCATGCCTTTGCCTGTGTGTGCGTGTGTCTGTGCCTGTGCGTGCCTTTGCCTGTGTGTGTGTGTGCGTATGTGTGCCTGTGCGTGCCTGTGTCTGTGCGTGCCTTTGCGTGTGTCTGTGCATGTGCGTGTGTGTGTGTGTGTGTCTCTGTGCCTGTGCGTGCCTTTGCCTGTGTGCGTGTGTCTCTGTGCCTGTGCGTGCCTTTGCCTGTGTGCGTGCGCCTGTCTGTCTGGTGAGAAGCTAGAAGCCAGAACATTGCGGGGACTCATCACAGTTCCCAGTGAACTCTGATGAACCCATGAAGCTGTAGCGCGGGGGTCATCAGGATGTCATCAGAGTTCATTGGGAACTCCGATGACCTCCTGGATGTCACTGTGCTGAAGAATACTTGCCTGTCCTTGGCGGTGCTGTATTCCTCGCTGTCCCCGCGATGCTCCGGCTTCCAGGTCTTGAGTGCGGTGAATAATCGATGAATATAATGAGCGGCAGTCAAGAGCGAGAGGCAGCAGAGCCGGAGAAAGCAGGTAAATATGAAAAATCTTTTTATTTCACAGACCCGTGCTTTCTCCGGTACCTGTCACACGCATGCAAACACGGATGTCCCACGTGAGACACACGCATGACACATGCATGACACACACATGACCATAACCATGCGTGTGACTGGTACCTGATTAAACACGGACGCCTAAAACCAGCCTAAGGGGGAGATTATTTCCAATAGAAATTAAATACTTAAACATTGAACCCCTCCCTGTCCTGTGATTATTACACTACAGTAAATATGCACTTACAGAGGTTCTCCAGTGAAAACAGGTAATCACCTTTACTAAGGCCAAGTGCACACACTGAGTATTCAGTGAGTTTTTTACCTCAGTATTTGAAGCCAAAACCAGGAGTGGTAAAATTAGAGAAAAAGAGTAATAGAAACTCGAGCACCACTTCTGTATTTTTCACCCATTGCTGGTTTTGGCTACAAATACGGATGTAACATACTGACCAAATACTGAACGTGTGAACGTGGCCTAAGGATAAGTGATAACTTATTCATCAGTGGGATCTGATTGCTGGGACCTGCACCGATCGTGCAACTTTCATCCCCCATTACACTGGAACTCGTGTCCGATTCGACCCCTGATTAATTCATTCCCTCAGTAGCTGCGAGCGCAGCGCTTGTTTTTATCTGGCTGCTCCACAGAGGTTTTAATGGAGCTGCAGTCACACACCCCACCTGTCGCTGCATAAAGTTCCCCAATCTTCCTATCTGTGCGGTTTCCATTGCTCTGGTTCCACCGATCAATAAGTTATCACCAACCTAACCTGTGGAGTCAATTCCCCTGGTGGGCCCCAGACAGCCAGTCCAACCCTGGGGGAGGTATTTATTCACACAGAATGAAGGGGACAGAGGAAGGAGAGGGAACTATCAGTATACACAGTATGGGGAGAGAGAGGGTGAGGGGTGATGTATACAGACATAGTATAGGAAGTGAGGGGTGCTGTATACAGACATGGTATATGGAGCGAGGGTGCATGTATACAGACATGGTATGAGGAGCAAACAGGAAGAAATTTTGAGAACACAGAATAAAGAGTGAAATGGTCTGAGGAGCAAGTGGGCAAGATGGGGGAGTGAGGTGGAAAAGTATATGGACACACAGAAGGTAGTGAAACAGTAAGGCTACTTTCACACATCAGTTTTTTTCCATCAGGTACAATCCGGAAAAAAACGGGTAAAACGGATCCGGTACCGCATCTGTTTTATCCCCATAGATTTGCATTGTTACCGGATTGTACCTGATGGCTTTGCGTTGCATCCGTTTTTTTCCGGATGCGGCAAAATTTATCAAAGCGGCGGCCAGAGGCAACGTGTCTTGCAACGTTTTTTTGTCCGGCAAAAAAACCGCATCGCGCCGGATCCGGCGTGTTTTACAATGACAGCCTATGGACGCCGGATCCGGCGCAATGCGGTAAAAAATGGATGCGGCTACCGGATCCGTTTTTGTAAACTGCGCATGCACCAAATTAATTAAAAAAGCTGATCCTTCAAAAAAAAAAAAGGACAAACCGGATGCAAAAACGGATGCAAACCGTATCCACCGGATCCGGTTTTGTACGCATCCGGCATAACGGATCCGTTAAAAACCGTGGTGGATACGGTTTCACATTTTTTTGCCGGATCCTTTGGATCAGGAGAAAAAAGGATTGTGCCTGAATGCAGAAAACTGATGTGTGAAAGTAGCCTAAGGGATGAGAAAAATGTGAGGGGGCACAGAATAGAGACTGGGTAGTGGAGGGGGGCGGTATGGAGAGGGGGCAGAATGGGAGGACAGTGTGAGGCCATAGCGAGGGGTGAGATGAGAGGGCACAGTATAAAGACTGGGCAGTATAGGGTGTGTGAGAGGACAGTGTGAAGAGTATTCTCAGTATGGAAAGGAGATGGCAGTGTGGAGGGCATGTACCATAAGAGGGACAGTGTGAGGGTCATATTTTGTGCAGAACACAGTGAGGGGCCATTATTTATTCTGAGGCCCAGTGTAGGGCAGATATTTTTAAATAGGAGTATTCTAATCATTCTGCTATTTTTAGGGGCATCGTGTTGGGATGTGCTGCAGAAGAACGGAGAGGATGGAAATCTGCAGAGGTGAGATGTGACTGTGAAAAGTCATCATGGCATCAGGACAAGATGAAGAATAGAAAGAAACAACTCAGAGACAAAATCAGCTATAAGGTACCTGAATGTAAATGTTTATTTGTGATACTGACTATGTCCCATCATTAGGCCTTGGTTCCACTTGCGCATTGCTTCTGATGTGAGTGCAATGGGACCCCCACTGATCAGCTCTTGGTGCAGGTGGCTGGAAATGCTTATTTCTGGATCTGCTCCGTTCTATGATAGTGTCCGCGGCCGGGTACTGCACATCCGCCTCATTGATTTTAATAGGATGCTCCTGCCACTATCAGAAGACGGAGTAGATCCAGAACTGAGCACTTCCGGCCACCTGCCACCACCAGCACGGCATCTAGAACAGTCGATAGGTCGGGTACCTGGCACCCCCACCAATCAGACATTGGTGACCTATCCTAAAGAAAGGCCTTCAATGTTAAAGTAGTGGACAATCTCTTTAATAAAGTCTTGTGCCATCTGACGTTAAGGGTTACTATAATTTTATTTATATTAGGAGCATTAAAGGGGTTGTCCAAGTTTGTGTTTAACCTGCAGTCACTCTCTGTGTCACTTT
This sequence comes from Anomaloglossus baeobatrachus, assembly GCF_048569485.1. NCBI lineage: Eukaryota > Metazoa > Chordata > Amphibia > Anura > Aromobatidae > Anomaloglossus > Anomaloglossus baeobatrachus. The sequence goes on along the minus strand of NC_134360.1, from coordinate 119,722,404 downwards.
ATGTGACTGCAGACTTCTGAATTTTCACAGTGTGCACACTACACGCTGTCAAGATTCTCCGATGCTGGCGGTGACAGTGGAAGGTTATGAAGCTGCAAGTATGTGATTTACATAGATGTGGTCACGTGCTGACATGCTCAATGAAAATGAATTGACTGAAGCTGGCACATCAAATCATAATGTGGCCAGACATATACAAATCTCATACTTGTGCTCCCATGATCGTCCACTCTCGTCACTGTCACCGGAGAATCCTAAAGGTGTGCAGAGCATGCGTTGTAATAAGAATTCAGAAGCCTGAAGTCACGAATAGATTCACTACAGATTTTCATCTCAAATCTGGACAACCCCTTTAATTACAAAATTAAGCAGTGTAGTATCCTCAGTTCTAACAGTGTGTTACCCACTGTCACAATTCAGCTCTGCTTGCTGGTTCTAGTAGTCACCACATGGACACTCCACTCATATGGGATTTTCACTTGCATCTGACAATTAGCTTTTCTTCATGCGTTTCTCATTGAACATTGAGAGAATTATGAAGAGAAGCTCGTCATCTCGTGACTAAGTGTGAAAATCACATGAGTAATTGGTCACATGACGACCACCAAAACTGCTCGGTGGGCGCCAAACTGAATTCTTACCTCGGGTGCTGGAAATCCTAGATACACCTCTGCACACAACACCCATATAGGTGAGCACATTCCCTTATTACACTTATATGTCCATTGGGTAAGACCCTATTGCACCTTTTTCCTTCAGCTTTTAAACCTGGTACTAAGGCACCAAGCTGGCGGAGAGCAGATAACAATAGATCATGAGCCACATGAGCTGTAGGTAATTTTCCACTGGGATATGAAGGGTCTGTCCTGCCATTCATGAGCAATTTATTTGACACATATCTTATGTACATAAATACATTGTTGCAGACAAAATACATATATTTGACAACAGTATTATGTAATGGCGATGGTTTTTTTCAGCAGGGTAGTGAAGATACATTATCCTGCTGAAAAACAAGCACACTGGAAGAATTATTCAGAATCAAGGTCATAGCCGTTCTGTGGACAATCAATGTCAGTCAGGTAGGTTTAATATCTGTTTATAATATGTATTCAGAATGATTGCTGTTATTTACACTTCAATTATGCCAAAGAAAGTAAGAACTGAAGTTTAGGGCCAAAGGTCCTTTACGTGTTCTTCCTTATGAATAGAGGACAACAGTTTTCAAGGGCAATCTGCTTAAAACATAGTTTTACAGCGGTGTATCCAATTCCCTAGGACATGCTGTGGGGTTGAGTTACCATTCCATCTGTTACAGACAGGTCACTGTCACCCATCACACACAAGGGAAAATCAATCAGTACTCATTCTATTAATGTAGAACACACATCATTTTAGCATCTACATTTTACAAACATCCACTGGACATAGGACCGCCATAGGCTAGGTTCACACTTCTGTTGTTTTAAACCCGTCAGGTCCGTCAGCAACGGATCAGGCTAGTTTCACATTTGCGTTGAACGGTATCCGTTGCATTGCGTTATGTGATGGATGCAACGGATGTGTTGCATATAGTGGCACAACGGATGCTGCAAAACAACGGAATCGCTCCCGGCCGATCAGCTGATCGCTCCCGGCAGATCAGCTGATCGCTCCCGGCAGCCGGCCGATCAGCTGATCGCTCCCTGCAGCCGGCCGATCAGCTGATCGCTCCCTGCAGCCGGCCGCCGGGTGATCAGCTGAGCGCTGTCACTTGCCGGCACCCGGGCATGTCGGCGGGCGGGCGCGCAGCTGAGTGCTGTCACTTGCCGGCGGCCGGGCATGCCGGCGGGCGGGCGCTCAGCTGAACGTTCGGCCACCGCAAGCCAAAATAAAGTTTGTGATTTTAAAAAAATAAAAAAAAAAAAAAAAAAAAAAGAAGAGCATGCGAAGTGAAATACAGAGGATTCCGCTGCTCAAAACAACGTTACATGCTGCGTTCCTCCCGCTGGGCGGAAGCAACGGAGTGTCGCCCAGCGGAAGCAACGCAGGTCCTTTTGGTACAATCCGTCATCCATACAAGTCTATGGGAAACAGCGGAATCCGTTAACGGATTCCGCTGGTTTCCAAAAGGGCGGATTGTAACGGAAGGAAAACAACACAAGTGTGAAAGTACCCTCAGTCGTTTTTTAGATGTCAACTGATGCAACGGATGTGTTTTTCACAGGATTCCTTTCACAGGATTCCTGTGAAAAAACTGATCCGTTGCGTCCGTTGCATCCGCTGTGCGTCTGTTTTTTGACGGATCAGTCATGATCCGTTTGTGTTTGGGACAGCCCAGTGGGTGTGCCAAACATGCTGGGCATGCTCAGTAGAGCATGACGGAATCCAGCGCTGGATTCCGTCGTAAGACGGATTATGACGGAATCCAGCACCATAGACATACATTACAAGCGTGACGGACTGCGGCGGATTCCTGCGCGGTGCATCAATTTTGACGGCCAGAAAAACGTTACATTCTGCATTGCACCCACCCGGCGGTCAGTCAAAAAACGACTGACCGCGACGCAGCGGATGCAACGCAAGGTCATCAGTTGCAATCCGCCACTAATACAAGTCTATAGGACACAACGGAATCCGCTAAACGGATAGCGCTGTTTACCAGAGCAGCGGATTGTGACTGATACATTTTAACGGAAGTGTGAACCTAGCCTTACACGTCTATGAGGGGATTCTTGGAAGGACAGCAGCACACTACCTATGCTAAGTAGGCTACAGTATAAATCCGTAAAAACACAGTTACAGTAAGTTGTAAACAAGCATAAATATTTGTAAAGCAATCCATAGAAAACAATTGCATTCTTAAACGTCAAGCATAACATGAGCCATTTAAGCACAAGATGATGAATGGGAGACAAAAATAAGCACTTAATTCACAGAACTCAGCTTGGGAGAGTGAGCATTCATTTATAAAGGTAAATATACATCTGTTTAATAGCAACCATAAGCCTCAACACATAGGTCACAGATTAGGGCTATCCTTTCCACTTTGAGAAGGTAATATGCAGAGACCTACCTGTACAACCGGATAAGGATATTCCATGCAGTATACACCAAACATACTTCTCTCAGAGCGCACTCTGTGAGCAACCACCCTTGGAGTAGAGTCCACTTTTGCAGATAGATAGGATAACCAGCAGAAAGAGATGCTAATAAAGCAGTAGGAAATAGCAAAAAGTCAGGCACATGTGTAATAGAAAGAAAGGACCTGAGATTTCACTAGCAGTGTAAAAAGTCAGCTAGAAAAAAACTCGGAGAGAAAGATGAAGTAGACTGGATATGTACATGCATGGGACAGCTGGGCTGAGAGGAGGGGTACTAAATGGGTGGTGGGGGACTTAAGAGACAGGTGGCTTCATCACACAAGCCCCTTTGGCCATGTATATGGCTGAAAGGGAGGGAGGGGGGGAGCAGGAGGAGCAGGGGTGGAGGAGGACTGAGGCTCAGATATTTTACAGCATAAACTCTTATGAGCCATGTTTCATACTAACTTGAGACACCTGCCCCCACCCATTGACAGCTGCTCTGGCCTTTGGGGCGACAGAAGGGGAGTAAGTGCTGCTCACCCTCCCTTCCTCTGTCAGCTGTTCCACTCAAACTTGCAAGGATTAAGTGTGACCGGACATTATAAGGAAAGGGTAGTGGAAGGAATTTGCCTGACAGACAGCCACAGGTGAGAAACTGGCTGTTAGTAAAGAAAATAATCAAATGTTTGGCCCCTATTCATTCTTCTCTTTGTGCTTTTTTTAAGTAAAATTGATTATAATAGTGACATTCATGTTTGCATCTTATTCATTTATTTGTGTTTTGGTTTTTTTTAGAAATTAGGGTATATGCGCACACTGCAGTTTTAACTGCAACCAAAACTGCACCTTGTCCCAGAGTGCCTGGAAATGTAAAAAAAATCCCAAAACACTTGTAATGATGGTGCATTTTTTGTGCATTTTTGGTGCATTAATTCTGAATTTGATGGCCTATTTTTGTGAAAAAATAGTGATGGGTGGTCTGAACTGTGAAATCTGACCCCCGCGGGTACAAAGGCACCAGCGAGGGTCGGACACTCGGGAACGAAAAAAAATAAAGTAAAATTAAAGAAAAAAATAATAACGCTAGCGTGATTTACTTACCGAGTCACCTGTGCGACTGAACATTGCTCCCGCAGCCGCTCATTCTTCTTTTGGGACCGCTCATTAGGCTCATGCATATTCACTGCTTCCCCCACCCACCGGTGTCTGTGATTGGTTGCAGTCAAACAGCGTCCCCAGCCTCTGTGACATCCTGTCTGACGCTTCCAATTGCCGACCCAGTCTCCATACAGTAAAAATTAATAAAAAAAACAATGCCGTGTGGTCCCCCCCAATTTTGATAACCAGCCAAGATAAAGCGAGACATCTGAGGGCTGGTATTCTCAGGCTGGGGAGACTCATGTTATTGGGTGACAACCAGCCTTAAAATATCAGCCTGCAGCTGCCCAGGATTGTCACATTCATTAGATGCAACAACCCCTGCAGTTTACCCGGCTCTTCCTGATTACCCTGGTACAGTTGCAATCGGGATATTAAGGGGTTAATCTCAGCTCACAGCTGACACTAAGCCCTAGATTAGTAATAGGAGGCATCTATGAGCCACCCCTATCGCTAATCTGTAAGTGAAAAGAAAAAAACACAAACATCCCAAAAATCCTTTATCTAATATATAAAGCTCAGTTTATGTATGTGTGTATGTCGCTAAAGGAATCCGCACCGTCGCATTTACAATCACGAAATTTTGCACAGACACTCCATGTGACTCAGGGAACGTCATAGGCTATGTTTGGGCGGGAAAATTTAACCCCGCGCTTTCCAGTTACTCTACAAAAATCCTGCAGCCATTAAACTGAGTGGAGGTGGGAGCTGCAGGCTATAAATAGCAACTGTTAGTGGTTGCTATAGGAACAAAATAAACTGTTAGTATACGAAGCTTATGTGTGAGGTAAAAAGATGTTGGTGGTGAGACGGATAGAGGGAGATAGAAAGAGACAGAAACAGACAGAGAGAGGGAGACAGAGCGGGAAAGAGACAGAGCGGGAAAGAGACAGCCCTGGAAAGAGACAGCCCTAGAAAGAGACAGACGGGCAAAGAGACAGCCGGGGAAAGAGAGAGAACGGGAAAGAGAGCGGGAAAGATACAGCCCAGGCAAAGAGACAGCCGGACAAAAAGACAGCCGGGCAAAAAGACAGCCGGACAAAGAGACAGACAGGCAAAGAGACAGACAGGCAAAGAGACAGACAGGCAAAGAGACAGCCGGACAAAGAGACAGCCAGACAGAGAGACAGCCGGTCAGAGAGACAGCCGGACAGAGAGACAGCCGGACAGAGAGACAGCCGGACAGAGAGACAGCCGGACAAAGAGACAGCCAGACAAAGAGACAGATGGGCAAAAAGACAGCTCTACAAAGAGACAGCCCAGGCAAAGAGACAGCCGGGCAAAAAGACAGCCGGGCAAAAAGACAGCCGGACAAAGAGACAGACAGGCAAAGAGACAGACAGGCAAAGAGACAGACAGGCAAAGAGACAGACAGGCAAAGAGACAGCCGGACAAAGAGACAGCCAGACAGAGAGACAGCCGGTCAGAGAGACAGCCGGACAGAGAGACAGCCGGACAGAGAGACAGCCGGACAGAGAGACAGCCGGACAAAGAGACAGCCAGACAAAGAGACAGATGGGCAAAAAGACAGCTCTACAAAGAGACAGACGGGCAAAGAGACAGACGAGCAAAGAGACAGACGGGCAAAGAGACAGACGGGCAAAGAGACAGACGGGCAAAGAGACAGACGGGCAAAGAGACAGACCGGGAAAGAGACAGACCGGGAAAGAGACAGACCGGGAAAGAGACAGACCGGGAAAGAGACAGACCGAGAAAGAGACAGACCGGGAAAGAGACAGAGAGAGACAGACAGATACAGAGATTGAGACAGACTAATGCAAATACAGACAGAGAGAAACAGACAGACAAGGAAAGAGACAGACAGCGACACACAGACAGAGACTGGGAGAGAGACAAAGAGACAGTTACTATCCCAGGCAATGCCGGGTACTACAGCTAGTTTGAAATAAAATACAAAGAAAGACCCTCTTTCACCCCTTTATTAACCCCAAATACTTGCTTGCAGGTCCCATATAATCCACACGAGGTCCCACAACAATTCAGCTCTGCTACATCCAAGCCTGGAGAGACCGAAAACATCTCTCCAGGCTCCGGGAAACACTGACTGGCAGCAGTGACGTCACTCAGTTCACCAGAGGGGGAAAGATCGGACATGTTTTTGGTCTCTCCAGACTTGGATGTAGCATAGCTGAATCATCATGGGACCTCGTGTGGATTATGTTGGACCTGCAGTGAAGTTTTTGAAGATGATAAAGGGGTGAAACAGTGTCTTTCTTTGCATTTTATTTCTAATAAAGGATTTTTGAGGTGTTTGTGTTTATTTCTTTTCACTTACAGGTTATTGATGGGGGAGTCTCATAGATGCCTCCGAGTCAAGAGAAATTGTAGTGATACATCAGACTTTAATTCACAGGCTGATATGTTGGCAAGACGGCTCAGAAATAGTTATCCCAAACGGGCCATTGGAAAGGTGCTTAGTTGGACTGCGCAAGTGGAGAGAGTGGATTTATTATGTCCCAAGACAAAAAGGCCTGACAACACCGTTCATCTGGTGACCACGTATACCAACCAGTGGCAGGATCTCCATAGAATCTTAATGAACTGGAACATTTTATTCACTGAGCCTAAAGTTAAAGACATTGTCCCTCCAACACCCAGACTAACGGCCAGAAGAGCTCGTAACCTCAAAGACTGTCTTAGTCATAGTCATTTTTATACGTCCCACAGCACGACTGCAGAGATGTGAAAAACGTACAGGATTCTTTGCTTGCGGCGGCTGTTCAATTTGTCCCTACATGCCGGCTACCCGTAATTTTATACACCCTAACAACCATCAAACATCCATGCTGTGTAACTATATCAACTGCTTATCTAAAAACGTCATTTTCACTTTGATCTGTGCCTGCCCGCTTACCGTATATATGTGGGTCAAACGACCCAGGAGCTGCATAAGCAGCATTTGTCTAATATATCTCTGGCCGACAAACATCTTAAGCAGGGTACACAGATCTCACCGGTGGCGATGCATTATTACAAAATTAGAGACACATATGCAGTAGGTCTAGAACAATTTCCGGTATCCTTTAGAGGGGTTGATGTCACACCAGCCTTGCTACGTTGGAAATCAAGATGGATATTCAGATTAGACTGTGTACATCCCGAAGGTATTAACGAGAATCTCCTCTTTACGGGATTTTACAAACGTTCAGTTTTCTATATGGTAAATATCAGCACTGATATATAATGCTGGTGTAGTCTATTTAGACACACCAGTATTTAACAGAGGTATTCATTATTGTGGTATTCTTTGATTTCTATGTATATGCACATCTTAGTTCCTTTTGGTATACGGCTGAATATAGGCCTGAAGATGTCTCTCCCAAGGTTCACAAATAACGGTGCTTAATGTACCTGATACTCTAAAGAGACTTAGTATTTACCTATATAAACCTATTTTTCTGGTTATATATGCCTATTTTAGCTACCAGAAAAGCACTCTGAATATGGGACAAACATCTTCAGTACCTATCAAGTTTCATGTATGGGCTGCTAGCTTATTTAAGCGCACATGTGCTATGTTCTACTACCTATATCTACTTTTGTTACGAGTATTTCTTTCAGATCGAAGTGGATTACACCACTTCCGGTCTGCGGAACGCACATTGCGGGCCTTTTGTTTCCCGGGTGAGCCATTATTGTGTGGCATCTTGGAGGTTTGCCGGTGGCCATACTGGTTTCGGTATTTGGAACGCAATTGCATTCCACTTAACTCTTGCGGGAACTGCCGCCATATTTGTTCTGTTATTTGGAACGCAGCTTGCATTCCAAGGCGGCTATCTGCAAGCACATGTGAGACGCCGATATTACACACGGCAATCTCAGGAAAGGATATCAGGATCCCAGTCATGACATATTTACAAACTGTCAGCTGCATACAGGTAGGAATCATGTGGGACAAATTTCCTCTCATTGATTCTTCTCCCCTCCATTTTCCCCTCATATGTGCGGATGCATTTATATATACCCCACATTTGGTCTATTGTGACATACTCCTGATGAAGCCAGGTTTGCTGTTGTGACACGTCAGGACTCAGTCTACTTCCTTGGTTACTGCTGTTCCTGGTGTCTACCTGTGAGAGGCTTTGTGTACGTGGTCCTACTTGGTCCACTGCACCATGCATTATTTTTTGGGTGTCATTGTATGAGGTCCACTGGGGTCAATTTTTTTTTCACTTATAAGCCTTGACTCCTGTCCACAGTCCAGTTGACAACTGTCACATGTCATAGCATACATACCTAGGGTAGTCCTCTCATGCTAATTGTATATATATTTTTTGTATTATCACTGCACATACTGCATTGTTAAGTATTATGGTCTTCTGTGCAGGCAGCTAATTGTATATGCGTATATATGTATTTCCATTCAAGTACCTATTTGTGATATTTTACATCTGCTCACAGTTATCTACTTATTTAGGGACTAAAGGTTATGGTCTATTTATATAGCCTTATTACTAAACATCCAGGGAAGGGTGCTTTCTGACATTTGAGCTATTGCTCAAGTTTTAAATGGTTTGTGATTTTTGTCACTGTATTTAATACATTTTCATGCACTTTGCACATCTATGGTCCATTCACGCCTATACAGTTAGGTCCAGAAATATTTGGACAATGACACAATTTTCGCGAGTTGGGCTCTGCATGCCACCACATTGGATTTGAAATGAAACCTCTACAACAGATTTCAAGTGCAGATTGTAACGTTTAATTTGAAGGTTTGAACAAAAATATCTGATAGAAATTGTAGGAATTGTACACATTTCTTTACAAACACTCCACATTTTAGGAGGTCAAAAGTAATTGGACAAATAAACCAAACCCAAACAAAATATTTTTATTTTCAATATTTTGTTGCGAATCCTTTGGAGGCAATCACTGCCTTAAGTCTGGAACCCATGGACATCATCAAACGCTGGGTTTCCTCCTTCTTTATACTTTGCCAGGCCTTTACAGCCGCAGCCTTCAGGTCTTGCTTGTTTGTGGGTCTTTCCGTCTTAAGTCTGGATTTGAGCAAGTGAAATGCATGCTCAATTGGGTTAAGATCTGGTGATTGACTTGGCCATTGCAGAATGTTCCACTTTTTTGCACTCATGAACTCCTGGGTAGCTTTGGCTGTATGTTTGGGGTCATTGTCCATCTGTACTATGAAGCGCCGTCCGATCAACTTTGCGGCATTTGGCTGAATCTGGGCTGAAAGTATATCCCGGTACACTTCAGAATTCATCTGGCTACTCTTGTCTGCTGTTATGTCATCAATAAACACAAGTGACCCAGTGCCATTGAAAGCCATGCATGCCCATGCCATCACGTTGCCTCTACCATGTTTTACAGAGGATGTGGTGTGCCTTGGATCATGTGCCGTTCCCTTTCTTCTCCAAACTTTTTTCTTCCCATCATTCTGGTACAGGTTGATCTTTGTCTCATCTGTCCATAGAATACTTTTCCAGAACTGAGCTGGCTTCATGAGGCGTTTTTCAGCAAATTTAACTCTGGCCTGTCTATTTTTGGAATTGATGAATGGTTTGCATCTAGATGTGAACCCTTTGTATTTACTTTCATGGATTCTTCTCTTTACTGTTGACTTAGAGACAGATACACCTACTTCACTGAGAGTGTTCTGGACTTCAGTTGATGTTGTGAACGGGTTCTTCTGCACCAAAGAAAGTATGCGGCGATCATCCACCACTGTTGTCATCCGTGGACGCCCAGGCCTTTTTGAGTTCCCTAGCTCACCAGTCAATTCCTTTTTTCTCAGAATGTACCCGACTGTTGATTTTGCTACTCCAAGCATGTCTGATATCTCTCTGATGGATTTTTTCTTTTTTTTCAGCCTCAGGATGTTCTGCTTCACCTCAATTGAGAGTTCCTTAGACCGCATGTTGTCTGGTCACAGCAACAGCTTCCAAATGCAAAACCACACACCTGTAATTAACCCCAGACCTTTTAACTACTTCATTGATTACAGGTTAACGAGGGAGACACTTTCAGAGTTAATTGCAGCCCTTAGAGTCCCTTGTCCAATTACTTTTGGTCCCTTGAAAAAGAGGAGGCTATGCATTACAGAGCTATGATTCCTAAACCCTTTCTCCGATTTGGATGTGAAAACTCTCATATTGCAGCTGGGAGTGTGCACTTTCAGCCCATATTATATATATAATTGTATTTCTGAACATGTTTTTGTAAACAGCTAAAATAACAAAACTTGTGTCACTGTCCAAATATTTCTGGCCCTGACTGTATATAATATATACAGTATATTATTCAGGGTTACTTTGGTGCCTTATATGTACCTCAATTCTTGCAGACAAAAAAAACTGCAAATCTATGGGTTCTGACGGACACCCTATCCCCTGCGTTGGGATTCCGTTTCGCTCTCTGGGCTTCTGGAGAACAAGGCCTGAAACCTCGTCCTCTGCTGGTTGATTAACAAGGGGCATGCAACCTTCCTTGTCCTAGGGTCCAGGCACCCCGTCTATGCATGGCCTCCGGACCGGATTCCCGCTATCGGCACCGGCGGGCTATGACCCTGCCCTGGTCCACTTAAGGTTTCCCGCAACCGGATCTCCGTCGCCTGTGGCCCTGTTCACTGTCTGCCACCTAGCCGTGTAGTCCAAGGGCCCCTACCCCTGACTACACTTCTCTGTCAGCTCAGCTCCACTTCCACTGCAACTCCACTCAACTGTCAACTTCAAACTTGATCTACTGTTTTCCCGCCTCTGACACCTAAGGATCCCTAGGTGGGCGTTCTCATCTGCCTGATCCCTCCCACTGGTGTGACCCTATTATCATGAGGGGGTTGCTAGGCTTTAATGTTTGTGTGTTGTACCTGGGTGTGGGTTTTTGGTGGTAACAAGGAGGGTGGTCAACTTTTGTGACTACCTGGTTTTGCCAGGACGTCACATCCACTACTAGGGCTGGTGTTAATGGCAGCCTGGATGATAGACCATCCGCAAGCAGGGCCGGGCCCCAGAGGGTAGGTGTTGTGATGGGTGTCGAAAGAAGGTAGTCCACACAAGGGGTTCAGTGCAACTGGTTATTTACTCCCTTTCTGTTGGTAACTGGTCACCTGAGGCCGGCTGGTTTCACCTTCTGGTCCCCTTTGTCCCAGTGTAGTAATCTGGTGCCTTCTTCCCCTGCACCTGGCTCTGGTTGGTGGGTCCCTGTGGCGTAGAGCAACTGGAGGTCCCCATCCCGTGGTTTTCCCCTGCTGTCCGTGTGACGGTAGCGTGAACCCTGTGGGGTTGTAGTCTCTGGTCCTGTCCCTGGTTCTCCCTTTGCTACAGAGTCTCGGATTTTTAGGGTCAGCGAGGTCCTTGATGGTCCCCTCGCTGTGCAGGTGTTATCACGCCTGCCTGGAGCTAATACCTGACCTAGGGTCCTGTACCCAGTTGGTGCGTAGTTTCGGGGGTACTCCACCGGCAACTACCCTCCTGGGCACCAGGTTACTGTTCACTCCTAGTCAGTGCGTTTCCTCACGTCCACCTTCACTGCTCAACTCCTGAAACTCCTCTGACTGACTGTCCACTGTCTGCCCCGCCCACCTAGTCAACTAGTGGACTGGACTGGCTCCACCTCTAGGTGGCCATCCATTGGTCCGACCCCTAGCTTTGTACCATTGTATGGAGGATTATTGGGGAAAAAGTGGTATTTTGTGAAGTGTTTGTGTGTGACCGGCACTGGTGAGGATGCAGAACCTTGTAGCTCCCTGATGGCTTCAGGGGCGCGACATGAGCATAATGAGAGGGCCCAGAAGCAAGTGACAGCAGCTCTGAAGACAGCAGCACTGGAGACATAAGAATATAGGAAATCATTATATTTCAAAGGCTCATGTTTTCTCCAGAATATGTCACACGGATCACATCAGTGTTTGGTCCGTGTGACATCAGTGCTGCCGGAGAAAAATGGACTTGTCTCCGTGCAGAACACACAGACACGCATATGCGCCACACAAACACACATCCGAGAAAAAACATGAATGTGTGTGCAGACACATTCATTTTAATTGGTCTGCATATGTACATGTCTCCAGTACGTATGAAAGGAGACGTCATACGTACCGGAATAACGGACATGTGAAGGGGGCCTTACAGGTATGTCTGGATTCAGCATCTTAAGGGTGCTTTACACGCTGCGACATCGCTAACGATATATCGTCAGGGTCACGGTGTTTGTGACGCACATCCGGCGTCATTAGCGACATTGCAGCGTGTGACAGCTAGGAGCGACGATCAACGATCGCAAAAACGGTAAAAATCGTTGATCGTTGACACATCGCTCCTAATCATAATGTCGTTGGTGTTTCATTCCGCAGGTTGTTCGTCGTTCCTGTGGCACCACACGTCGCTGTGTGTGACACCACAGAAACAACGAACATCATCCTACCTGTGTCCACCGGAAAGGAGGAAGGAAGGAGGTGGGTGGCATGTTCCAGCCGCTCATCTCCTCCCCTCCTCTTCTATTGGGTGACCATTTTGTGACGCCGAGTGCACCTCCCCCTTGAAGGAGGGATTTGTTCAGCGGCTACAGCGACATCACTGAACAGGTATGTGCATGTGACGCTGCCGTAGTGATAATGTTCTCTACGGCAGCGATCACCACATGTCGCGCGAACGACGGGGGCGGGTGCTATAGCTCACGACATCACTAGCAATCGCTAGCGATGTCACAGCGTGTAGTGTAAAGCACCCTTTAGTGCCTGTATGGCACTGCCATTACCTCAAAGCAAAATCCTGCTGTTGGTCCTCTTTAAAGGAAACCTGAATGGTGCAATATACAGCCAGCATCACAAGCAGTTCTATGTGCATATTGCTAATCCCTGCCTAACTGTCCCTGTATACACTAACATAGATAAAGAGATCTTTAGAAAATGTATTTCTAAAGGCTGCTTTACACGCGTCGATTTTGTGTGTGATCGCGTGTGCGATCGCACACGCCCTATTGTTTGTGCGGCACGGGCAATTTGTTGCCCGTGTTGCACAATGTTGTAAACCCCCGTTACACGTACTTAACTTCCTCGCTGTGGGCGGCGAACATCCACTTCCTGAAGGGGGAGGGACACTCGGCGTCACAGCGACGTCATACAGCGGCCGGCCAATAGAAGCAGAGGGGCGGAGATGAGCGGGACGCAAACATCCCGCCCACCTCCTTCCTTCCGCATTACAGGCGGGACGCAGGTAAGCTGTGTTCATCATTCCCGGGGTGTCTGCTGCCACGGGAACAATGAACAACCAGACGTTCGATTTTTAGAAAATGAGCGACGTGTCAGCGATGAACGAGAAGGTGAGTATTTCTGCTCGTTCATAGCTGTCACACACTACGATATCACTAACGATGCCGAATGTGCGTCACTTACGACGTGACCCCACCGACATCTCATTAGATACAGTCATATGAAAAAGTTATTAATATTATATTAATGTTAACCTTTTTTCTTTATAACAATTTGGGTTTTTGCAACAGCTATTTCAGTTTCATATATCTAATAACTGATGGAGTCAGTAATATTTCTTGATTCAAATGAGGTTTATTGTACTAACAAAATGTGCAATCCGCATTTAAACAAAATTTGACAGGTGCAAAAGTATGGGCACCCTTATCAATTTCTTGATTTGAACACTCCTAACTACTTTTTACTGACTTACTGAAGCACTAAATTGGTTTTCTAACCTCATTGAGCTTTGAACTTCATAGCCAGGTGTATCCACTCATGAGAAAAGGTATTTAAGGTGGCCACTTGCAAGTTGTTCTCCTATTTGAATCTCCTATGAAGTGTGGCATCATGGGATCCTCCAAAACAACTCTCAAATGATCTGAAAACAAAGATTATTCAACATAGTTGTTCAGGGGAAGGATCCAAAAAGTTGTCTCCCGAAAAAACAAGGGGGAGAAGCGGGAAGATGTCGGCGCCAAAGGTGGATGGCGGGGCAGCGCCTGCCGCTGGAGTGGCGGCGCCCGCAAATGTGGCGGATGGCGAAGATGCAGCAACTCCCGCTCCGGATGCATGAGCAGCAGGGATCGGGACCACTGAATTGTCACCCGCAGCCCCAGCAGCGACTTGCGGGGCACGAGCCAGCAGTGATTATCCCTCAAAGGTGACGGAGTTGGCTCCGGCAGTCTGCCCGGCCGCAACGGAGATGGCACCCATTCCAGAGGGCCTTATGGCCGCGGGGTCAGAGTCGGAAGAGACAGATGAGAGTAATTCCGGTACTAGTACCCCAGCAGCTGAGTACATTCCGCGAAGTGGCGGGAACGGATAACGGATGGCTTTATCGTCCCGGTCCTACCATGCATTAGAGGTGTACGAAATGGAAGCGGAGTCCACCTCTGAGGATGAGGCCCCATCTGCCGTTGGGAGTGTGATAGTGCCAGTCTGCCGGTACTGTGGTCTGCCCGGGAACTTTTCCAACGCGTGCCCCAGAGGTGCCCGGCCTTAAAGAGACCGGATCCGTAAGTCTACCCATTAAAGTTTCAAGTTACAAAGTTGACTATTTGAAACCCGGTTACCCTTGTTGAATGTCCTCATGTTCCCAGAGGAGGCCATCTGCACCGCAGGTGGAGGGTGGCAGGGCAGTTGAAGAAATTGACTGTTTGGAGCTCTGTTCTTGTTGAACATCTTCCCCCTGCTTGTTGAAGTGAAGATGCCATCAGGGGTCGGAGCCCCTGGTGGAGAATGGAGCCATACCCGGAGGAGCAGTTGTACCCACACTGTCGGCAGCAAGAAGAAGGGGTCTTTAGACAGTGCAGCACCGTGAGTTAAGGTGGCACTGGGGATCCGTGCTGCTAGGGCGGTGGTCTTGTGGGAACGCTGCAGGAGGAGGCTGCCCCGGCAGAGGTATTTAAATATGTCAAACTACCTTCTTGTTGTGCACGGCACATTCTCTGGAGAGGCTGATTGGAGGAAGGGCCTGCGGTGGAGTAGGCCGAGGCCCAGTCGCTAATGCAACCAGTGACTAACCTCCAGGTCAGGGGTCCCCGGACTATGGGACCCTCAACAAGGACTGTCGGGTAAGGAACTTTTTACCCGGCCCGTGTGGGCGTCACCCGGATCCGTTCCTGAACTTGGGAAAAGGGGTGTGCACCAATGTTAGCGGTGGCACCAGGGAACAGGTTGTTTTGGGTGGGGGCGCAATAAAAAGGTGGTCCGTTCCGGTTTTTGCAACATATAAGAATGGTGCCTCCCATTAAGGGAAGAAATGTGTTGAATGTTAATATAATTGTTACTTTTTTTTTATATTTCACAGTTCCGGTTACAATAAATGTTGGTGGTCGGACAGCCCGCTGACGGTCTGTATTTAACCAAGGGGGAATGTGACGTCCTGGCACCGCCAGGTGGTCACACAGAATAGGCCCCCGCATAACACCTTTCCTCACAGGGTTACACTCAGCCAACAAAACCCTAGTCACCCCCCCAGGGTAGGAAAGGCACACCAGTGGGCTGGACCAGGTGGATAGAGAACGCCCACCTAGGGGTCTGGAGAACCCTGGGCAGGAAAAGAGTCAGTGAGAGTTGGAGTTTGGAGGAGTAGGAGAGTAAGGGCGGCTTTGTACACTACGACATTGCACGTGCGATGTCGGTGGGGTCAAATCGAAAGTGACACACATCCGGCGTCACTTGCGATGTCGTAGTGTGTAAATCCTACATGATACGATTAACGAGCACCAAAGCGTCATTATCGTATCATCGGTGTATTCTCCGACATTTCTATAATGCCGGTGCAGCGACAGGTATGATGTAGTTCCTCGTTCCTGCGGTAGCACACATGGCTGTGTGTAAAGCCGTAGGAGCGAGGAACATCTCCTTACCTGCCTCCCGGCTGCAATGAGAAGGAAGGAGGTGGGCGGGATGTTTACATCTTGCTCATCTCCGCCCCTCCGCCGCTATTGGCCGCCTGCCGTGTGACGTCGCTATGATGCCGCACGACCCGCCCCCTTAGGAAGGAGGCGGGTCGCTGGCCAGAGCGACGGTCACAGGGCAGGTGAGTGCATGTGAAGCTGGCGTACCGATAATGTTCGCTACGCCAGCTATCACAAGATATCGTACCTGCGAAGGGGGCAAGGACTATCGCGTGCGACATCGCAGCATCGGCATGCGATGTCGCAACATGCAAAGCCCGCCTAAAGGCCCCATCACACACAGAGATAAATCTTTGGCAGATCTGTGGTTGCAGTGAAATCGTGGACATATTGTTCCATTTGTACACAGCCACAAGCCTGGCACTGATTGTCCACAATTTCACTGTAACCACAGATCTGCCAAAGATTTATCTCTGTGTGTGACAGGGCCTTAAGAGTTAAAGTTCAAGTGGAAAGGTGTCAGACTAGTGGAGCGGAGCAGTTGAGAGGAGAAAGTGAAGTGCTGAGTCAGAAAGGAAAGGCGTTGGGGTTGGAGCCCCGGCGTACTGGCTAGGTGGCAGAGGGTGATCCGTGTCTGTCAGGAGACGGGAAGACAGCTGCCGGAGATCCGAGGTGGAGCGGGACAGGGTAGGAGCCCGCCGGTACTGACACCGGAGAACCGACCCGGAAACCGTTCACAGAGGGGGTACTCGGACCCTGAAGCCAGGACCAAAACCAACGGCCTCGCTAACTAACCAACTGAGGGCAGGATTATAGGTCCTGTCCCAACCAAAGTCCCAAAAGCAGACAACCACCCACCACGGGGGATAGGGCATCCGCCAGGGCCCGGTAAATCCCAAGGGTCAGCGTCAGCGGGCATGGCTCCCAATTAAAGTACCGGGAGCGGACTCCCGTGTTTCACACCGGGAAGTCCATCACACCAAAAACACAGTGCAGAGGAAAGTGACACAGACCATCAGCCCCGGTGTGGGACCAGAATACACCCGGCTGCGGCAGCCAGCCACCAGCACCTTGGTTTACCATTGGACTTGTGTGATTCATTCAATCGTGAGTAAACTAACATCCCCCGGTCTGACCGGGCACACCCCTGCAATCACGACCCTCAGCACAGAGACACTGGGCCCTGGGGCATCCATCCCTACCCACGGAGGGGTTAACATCCAGCTGCCATCCCATCGCCCCCGGGTGCCCCACAAAAGCAGCGGTGGTGCCACACTTCACCACACACCGTGGGTGGTGTCACAGACTGTTTACGGCAAATCCCGTACAAATACGTCCCCTTTTATTTGAAGTGTCCGCGTGATCCCCGGGTCCGGTAGAATCCCTCGAGCCACACTGCGGATCCGGATCTGAGCAGCCCGGCTGCTGGCACGGGGGCGGCACATATCCATATGCGTTGGTAGCATGTACATACTGCATATACACACATGGGGTTTAGGTATATCTGAATCTATAAGTCTATTGTGAGCAAAAGATAAATATATATTATAGACACGTGTCTGGTCTGGAAATATATTAATTATAGTAATATCAAGCTTTAAAAAAAACTATATACATGGTTACAATGTTTTGAACTTTTGACTTTTAGGCTATGAACACACGTTGCGTTTTTTTTCTACAACAAAATATGATCTCTTGGCAGTACAAAAAAAGCTGCAGTTTTTGCTGTTATTTTGTCTATGTAGCACCCCTGAACCCAGAGGGAGCTACAAGGTTCTGCATCATCACCAGGATGCAGGGCCTACCCCCTAGGGCCCTGGAAGACCAGTGCCGGTCACACACAAAAACTCCAGGTAATCCCAGTTTTCCCCAACAATCCCCCATACAATGGTGCAAAGCTAGGATCGGACCAATTGTTGGCCGCCCAAAGTTAGAGCCAGTCCAGTCCACTAGTTGACAAGGTGGGAGGGGCAGACAGTGGAGAGTAGTCAGTCTAGAGGAGTAAGAGATTAAAGGTAGATGTGAGGAGATGTACTGACAAGGAATTGATAGTAACCTGGTGCCCAGGAGGGTAGTTACCGGTGGAGTACGGTGGAGTACTCCCGGAACTACGCACCAACGGGGTACAGGACCCTAGGTCAGGCATAAAGCTCCAGGCAGGCCTGATAACACCTGCACAGCGAGGGGACCATCAAGGACCTCGCTGACCCTAAAAATCT
The DNA here is from genome assembly GCF_048569485.1 of Anomaloglossus baeobatrachus. NCBI lineage: Eukaryota > Metazoa > Chordata > Amphibia > Anura > Aromobatidae > Anomaloglossus > Anomaloglossus baeobatrachus. The sequence continues at coordinate 119,704,148 of NC_134360.1, read as the reverse complement.
GAGACTCAGTAGCAAAGAGAGAGCCAGGGACAGAACCAGAGACTCCAACCACACAGGGTTCATGCTACCGTCTTACAGACAGCAGTGGAAAGAAACACCACCGGATTGGTACCCACAGTTGCTCTACGCCATGAGGACCCACTAACTAGAGACAGGTGCAGGGGAAGAAGGTACCAGATTACTACACCGGCACTGGGACAAAGGGGACCTGAAGGTGAAACCAGCCGGCCTCGGGTGACCAGTTACCACCAGAAAGGGAGTAAAGAACCAGTTGCACTGAAACTCTTGTGCGGACTACCTTTTTTCCGACACACGTCATTACACCTATCCTTTAAGTGCAGCGGCGGCTCCGACCACATAGCCGCAACACCGCAAGTGGCGTTACGTATGAACACTAATCTAATCCCCTGTAAATATATCCCCTTTACAAAAAGGGCTTAGGGCATCGGGCAATGGCCACCAAAGTGACATTCCCAAGATATAGACTGCCCGGGACCGAATACCCCATATCCCTGGGCGCGACAACCCTTTTTCCTGGCGTCACGAACAGGATTGAACTTTACCCGGTCAAACCGGGTGACGTGTGCATTAAAGACTGTTTTATAGACTGTACTTTATTGCTTGGAAAAAAAAAAATCGACCCCATTTTGTTGTGAAACGTAACTGCGCCACAGCAGACCACAAGTTGCGAAAAGAAACCCCGCCCATGAATCCTGTAAGCGCGGGTGGAAGAAGGCAGTAACCTGACCCAGACATTCCCGAGGTGCTCGAGTCCCATGAGAAACACCAAGGGGGAACGGAAAAATGCAGGCGCCTGTTAGCGGGAATGCAGCGGGGTCAGCTCCGGTAGATCAAGCGGCAGCACTCGGAGCCAGAGCGGTAGTACCGATCATCCTGCCGTATGTCCCCGGAGCGGAGTGGCTGCCCCAATATGATGGCAAAACGGACGCCTTATCCGGGTTTAAAAAGAAAATATGCATTGTGTTGGACATGTTTGTAATGACCGGTAAGCAATGGGCGTCTGTTGTGCTGGGACAGTTAACGGGTGCAGCAGAGCTGGAAGTAGAAATGTGGTCAGATGTGGATCAGGAATCTGTGCCCACCATCTTTGAAAAGTTAGACTGCTTTTGAAACCCATACAGAGGAAGAGCTGAGGATGGGATTTTATAACTGCAGGATAGCATCAGAGACTGTGTGTTGAGATTGCAAGCAGCACTACGGACTTTGAAAGACATAGACCCCATCGATGACCTGGCAGGAAACAAAATGATGGTTGAACAATTCCTGCAAGGGTTACAATCCGTAGAGGACCGCAAACAACTGCGCCTGTGGGTCCTAGGACACCCAAACTTGGACTTTGATGTTTTAAAAGACCGAGCTATAAAAGCCCTGCAATCCTCTGCAACCACAGACTCTGTTTCCCAGTCCTGGCAAACCAGTACCTCGCCTGTGAGGATGGAACCCCCTTCCTTAACTGTGGCCGCAGCTAATGAGCAGGCTACGCCCCAATGTGCTCCAACTGACTTGTGTTCCCAGGTACAGCAGCAGAGTAAAGACGTTGCTATGATCCTGAAAGTGACGCATATCCAGCCGGAATCCAAGCCATTGGAAAAGATCCAGTTAGCTGACTGTCCTGAGGACGTCCCATGGATGCGAGGTAGGAGAATCCCATTGTGCAGAGGGAGGAGCAGCAACCGCTATGACTCATCTGGACAACCCATCTGCCGTCATTGCAACAAGGCCGGCCATTTTGCACGCAGGTGTCTTTTAAACTGGCAAACCCTGGAGTCAAGGGCCAACCCCCAGGATTAAGACGACAAGGTGCTGACTGGCGCGACCGGTATGTAGGAGGACGACCGATTCTGTCAATCACCCTAGACGGAATTCCCACTTCAGCATTGCAGGATACTGGCTCCCAGGTAACCACCATACCATATGTACTGTACAAAAGGATTTAGTCAGATGCTCAACTTAACCGTCCGGACTCGGGCCTCACTATTTATGCTGTGAATGGATTACCAGTAACTCAAGTTGGGTTTAAGGAAGTAACCATAAAAGTTGGGAGGGTAGAGTTAAAAAACCAAGGCTTAATTGTGGTAGAAACTGATGCAAATGACAGGAATCCACAGGTGATTTTGGGTACCAATGTAATTGAAAACTGTTTAGGAGAAATGTTGTTTTTACTCCAACAGATTGCTGAAACTGCAGGTGCTGGGCAGCAGAGGGTCCTGCAGAGAGAAATCCGCGGCCTCCTGCAAAAACAACCAACAGGTCAACCTGTCTGGTGGAGAAATTGGTAATGTACGGGTGATAGACCCTGGTCCCATTGTAATACCTCCTAGAAGTGAAATGATGATCTGGTGTCGGGGTGGCCATAGGCTTAAAGAGGCAGCACTACCAAGCGGTAGTGGAGCCCATCTATTGAGAAAAATGGGCCATGGTCCTGACAGCCAGGGGAGTGGTTGATGTCCGCCAAGGAAAAGTACCCGTGCGAGTGTTAAATTGTGGGGAGGAGGAAACCAAATTGCCCAGGTACGCCACCCATTGCTAAATTGTTCACCGTAGCAGATGACTCCATCCAGACAGTGGAATCCCTGGTCCCACCAGAGCCAGCGGAGGTTGACAACACCCAAAAACAGTTAGAAGATTGGTGTCAGGAATTGCATTTAGGAACTGATTCTACCCCTACACACCAGAAACACAGCGTTTACAGGATAGTGCAGGAATACGAACAAGTCTTTAGTAAACACCCAATAGACTTTGGGAGAATCAAAGGGGTACACCATCACATATCCATAGGGAATCACCCTCCCATTAAATAAAGATACAGACCTATACCACCTATGCATTACCAGTGTGCCAAAGAAATGTTAAGGAACATGAAGGAGGCTGGGGTTATCAGACACAGTTGTAGCCCCTGGCCAGCTCCATTGGTTCTAGTAAAAAAAAAGAATGGCACCATGAGGATGTGCGTTGACCATAGGCAGATCAATGAGATAACACACAAAGACGCCTATCCACTACCCCGTATAGAAGAATCCTTGGCTGCTTTGAAGGCTGCTAACTACTTTTCCACCTTAGATCTCACCAGTAGCGATTGGCAAGTCTCCGTCGCAAAAGAGGACCGGGAGAAAACTGCATTTGCCACCCCGATGGGATTGTGCGAGTTTAACAGCATGCCATTTGGACTCTGCAACGCACCTGGAACGTTTCAAAAGTTGATGAAATGTTGTCTGGGACACCGCAACTTCGAGACAGTACTGCTCTACCTGGATGATGTGATTGTGTATTCGAAGACCTACGAGGACCATCTGCAACATCTAGCTGAGGTATTCTAGGCACTATCCAGGTATGGAATGAAGTTGAAACCATCAAAGTGCCACCTGTTGAAACCCAGGGTCCAATACCTTGGACACATTGTCAGCGTAGAGGGAGTGGCGCCAGACCCAGAAAAAGTTACAGCCATCAAGAACTGGCCACGACCAACCACTGTCAAGGAAGTCCGTCAGTTCCTGGGCCTGGTAGGATACTACAGGAGATTCATCAAGGGCTACACGAAGATGGCAGTGCCTTTACAAGAACTCCTGGTAGGCCAGACCAAAAAGGGCAAAACTTATGGTCCTCCATTTGAATGGGGTGAAGGGGAAGAAAACTCCTTCAGACAGATGAAGTTGGCCCTGACTGGTGACGAGATTCTGGCATATTCTGACTACAATCTACCCTTTGTGCTGTACACGGCTGCCAGCAACGTGGGATTGGGGGCAGTGTTGTCCCAGGTGCAGAACGGTAAAGAGAGAGTGATTGCCTACGCAAGCAGGAATCTTCATCCTACGGAGAGGAACCCTGAGAATTACAGTTCCTTCAAGCTGGAGTTACTGGCATTGATCTGGGCTGGCACAGAGCGGTTCAAACATTACCTGGCCTCCGCGAAGTTTACCGTGTTCACGGATAACAACCCTCTGACCCACCTGAATACAGCAAAATTGGGTGCATTGGAGCAAGGTTGGGTGGCTCGACTGGCAAACTATGATTTCACCATCAAATATCGTGCTGATCGCAAGAATGTCAACGCAGATGCATTATCCAGGATGCCTCACCTACCAGAGGAGGGAGAAGATTTGGATGAGTTGGAAGAAATTGAGTTACCAGCTTTTCACCGCCCTAGTGCCTCTCAGTACCAGCAAGCCTATAACAAGCATCAAGAGGCTGCCTTAAACCCGTTACCTCATCACTGTTGGAAAGAAAACCAGGATGGTGACCCTGCAGTGAAGTTGATCAAGGAACTGATCACCCAACCAGGTTCATGCCTTGGACCAGATGCTCCACCTGAAGCTCAACAGTTGTGAAAAGAGAGAAGCAGGTTATGCATCCACCGCGGTAAACTATGCAGAAGTGTTACCAACCCTAAAACTCATGAAAGAGTGTGTCAAGTGGTGATGCCTAGAAGCCACATCTAGATGGTGTTAGAAGCCTACCATGATCGAGCAGGACACTTTGGCTGGAAAATTTGGAAGCATTGCTGTGAGACAGATTCTATTGGATTGGAATGAGGAATGCCATAGAAAACTGGTGCAGAAACTATGGCCCCTGTGCATTGAGAAGAAAGGACCCTGACATTCAAAAAGCACCACTGCAGCCGATTGTTACCAAACAGCCTTTTGAGCTTGTAGCCCTGGATCATGGGAAACTGACACCCACTCGAACAGGCTACACCTACGCATTAACAATAGTGGATCTTTACTCCAGGTTCTTAGTGGTCATCCCAGTCAATGACGTAACAGCAAAGAAGCAGCAAAAACCTTTCTAGCACATTTCTGCAGACCACATGGATACCCTGAACAGGTATTAACAGACCAAGAATCTGCATTTGATGCTGAGATCTTCCAGGAGTACTGCAACCTGTACGGATGCAAGAAGATTCGTACCACCCCTTACCATGCACAAACCAATGGTATGTGTGAAAGAATGAATCAAATCGTCATTGAATTGCTGAAGACTCTCCCACTAGAGGAAAGAAACCTGTGGCCAGAGAAGCTACCAGACCTAGTGGATATTTACAATAACATCCCAGTAAGCTCAACAAACTGTACACCAGCGTATTTCATGAGAACGAGACCTGGAAGACTACCAGTTGATCTTGAGATGGAAGTTGTCATGCCAGAACTGGATTCATCAGAGAGTCCATGGAATACTGCTCGTCAAGTGCAATATAAGAAAATACAAGAATGCGTGGAAAAGAGCTTGAACCAGAGTCAAGAAAAACAGGACAAGGACTTTAACAAGAAAATAAAAGCTGCTCCCTTCATACCAGGAGAAATAGTACTGAAAAGAAAGAGAAGAGTTCACAAACTCGATGATCAGTGGGAAGCAGAACCCTAGACAGTGCTACCTTCTAACACAAACAACTAGAAAACCTATGTAATTACCAAAGATCAAGGAAAAACTACATCAACAGTATCCAGGGACCATTTGAAGAAATGTCCGGAACAACTAAAACCTCAAGAAGAGATTTCCAGTATACATGAAGTGCAAGAATCAAAAGAAAAGGTGATGCACACAATACTTGGAGACTTTCCTGAGAACTGGCCTCAATACAATGGAGCTATCATTGTACCAGTGATTACATTCCCTCAACCAGTGGAAGAAGTAATTCAAGAAGAAGTAATCCCAGCTCCAGGAGAAATACCTGCTGCAGTAACACAAGAGGAGTCTACAACTAGTACACTCAGAGACAATCAAACCACAAGATTGAGAAGTGAAAAACACTAAAGGCCGCTTTACACGCTGCGACATTGCTAAAGCGATTTCGTTGGGGTCACAGAATTCTTGACTTGCATCCAGCCGCTTTAGCAATGTCGTTGCGTGTGACACCTATGAGCGATTTTGAATCGTCGCAAAAATGTACAAAATCGCTAATCGTGACATGCCCCCCTATTCCCAATTATCGTTGCTGCTGCAGGTACGATGTTATTCGTCGTTTCTGTGGCAGCACACATCGCTATGTGTGACACCGCAGGAACGACGAACATCTCCTTAACTGCGTCCACCGGCAATGCGGAAGGAAGAAGGTGGGTGGGATGTTACGTCCTGCTCATCGCCGCCCCTCCGCTTCGATTGGGCGGCCGCTTAGTGATGTCGCTGTGACAACGAACCGCCCCCTTAGAAAGGAGGTGGTTTGCTGGCCACAGCGACGTCGCAGGGAAGGTAAGTCTGTGTGACGGGTCCGCACAATTTTGTGCACCACGGGCAGCGATTTGCCAGTGACGCACAAATGATGGGGGCGGGTACGCACGCTAGCGATATCGGTAACAATATCGCAGCGTGTAAAGCGGCCTTTAGTTCATTTAGAGACACTAGAGTGACACAGACGCCAGATATCAGAGCACTACAAAGACAAGTTGACACACCAGGTTTACGTAGATCAGTCTGTAGCAACCTAGGTCAACCTCCGCTCAGGTACAGAAAATAAGGTATACAAAATAAAATGTAAATGTGTAAAAATGTAAATGTTGATTTTAAACTGCTTAAAAATGTTTTGAAAAATGGACAATTGAAGAAAACGTTTACCAGTTATGATTTGATATAAAAATGGACCCTAGGCTGCAGGACTGGCAGCAGCCAAAAACTCTTACCTTGTACAAAGTTGCACCAGGTGTGTATCACCAGAGTATACCCAACCAGTGGACCCTGTTTGAGCACCACCACCAAGGTGAGGAAGTTGGAGGAAAGGTCGGGGACAGTGATGGCCCAAACTTGGTCACCAAAGGGACCGGTGATCTGCCTCCTTAGAGGGTTCTGGGACCAGCATCTTTGGGTGGTGGGTGCAGGGAGGGGTACTTCAGTTAATGCAACGTTAAAAGCTTGAACCTCCCCTGCGTGGGAAGACCTGTTATGTTATGTTTTTACAAGTTGACAAAAAAAATATAAAATAAAAATGTAACCAGTTTCACTTTCAGCCCGAGGACGTGCTGGAATTAACCAAGGGGGAATGTAGCGCCCCTGAAGCCATCAGGGAGCTACAAGGTTCTGCATCCTCACCAAAATGCAGGGCCTACCCCCAAGGGCCCCGGAAGACAAGTGCAGGTCACACACACAAACTCCAGGTAATCCCAGTTTTCCCCAACAGTCCCCCATACAATGGTGCAAAGCTAGGGTCGGACCAATGGATGGCTGCCTAGAGGTGGCACCAGTCCAGTCCACTAGTTGACCAGGTGGGAGGGGCAGACAGTGCAGAGTAGTCAGTCTAGAGGAATAAGAGATTGAAGGTGGACGTGAAGAGATGCACTGACAAGGAGTTGACAGTAACCTGGTGCCCAGGAGGGTAGTTGCCGGTGGAGTATAGTGGAGTACTCCCGGAACTATGCACCAACGGGGTACAGGACCCTAGGTCAGGCATAAAGCTCCAGGCAGGCATGATAACACCTGCACAGTGAGGGGACCATCAAGGACCTTGTTGACCCTAAAAATCCGAGACTCAGTAGCAAAGAGAGTGCCGGGGACAGGACCAGAGACTCCAACCCCACAGGGTTCACGCTACCGTCATACGGACAGCAGTGGAAAGAAACACCACCGGATGGGGACCCACAGTTGCTCTACGCCACGGGGACCCACTAACCAGAGACAGGTGTAGGGGAAGAAGGTACCAGATTACTACACTGGCACTGGGACAAATGGGACCTGAAGGTGAAACCAGCCGGCCTCGGGTGACGAGTTACCACCAGAAAGTGAGTAAAGAACCAGTTGCACTGAACCTCTTGTGTGGACTACCTTTTTCCGACACCCGTCATTACACCTACCCTCTGGGGCCCGGCTCTGCTTGCGGAGGGTCTCACATCCAGACTGCCATTAACACCAGTCCCAGTAGTGGACATTGTGTAGCGGTGGCTCCATCCATATAGCCGCAACACCGCAAGTGGCGTCACATATGAACACTAATCTAATCCCCTGTAAATATATCCCCTTTACAAAAAGGGCCCAGGGCACGGAACCGGGCAATGGCCACCAAAGTGACATTCCCAAGATATACACTACTCGGGACCGAGTACCCCATATTCCTGGGCACAACATCTACAGTACATGTTTAAATAAAGTTAGTTTCATTCACCACAATAGCATCCACAACACAGCTGTGTTTTTTCACTCATTGCTTTCAATGGAGAAAAAAACAGCCAAAACGCTGAAAGAATTGACTGCTGCATTTTTTAAAGAAGCAGCATGTTGTCAGGAGGGAAAAAAGGAAATGTGTGTGCATAACATTTCTGGAATTTCATAGGTTTTGCTGGTACTGTAAAAAGCAGCTTTTTATTTGCAGAAAATCAATGAAAAAAAAAACAACCATGTGAACGTAGCCTTAGGGCGGCTTTGCACGTTGCAACATCGCACGTGCGATGTCGGTGGGGTCAAATCAAAAGTGACGCACATCCAGCGTCACTTTCGACATCGTTCTGTGTAAATTCTAGATGATACGATTAACGAGTGCAAAAGCGTCGTTATCGTATCATCGTTGCAGGCTCCGACTTTTCCATAATTATGCTGCCGCGACAGGTACGATGCTGTTCCTCGTTCCTGCGGCAGCACACATCACTGTGTGTTACGCCGCAGGAGCGAGGAACTTCACCTTAACTGCCGCCGGCGGCTCTACGGAAGGAAGGAGGTGGGCGGGATGTTTACATCCTGCTCATCTCCGCCCCTCCGCCGCTATTGGCCGCCTGCCGTGTGACGTCGCCATGACACCGCACGACCCACCCCCTTAGGAAGGAGCCAGGTCGCTGGCCAGAGCGACGGTCGCAGGGCAGGTGAGTGCATGTGAAGCTGGCGTAGCGATAATTTTCGCTACGCCAGCTATCACAAGATCTCGCACCTGCGACGGGGGCGGGGACTATCGCGTGCGACATCGCAGCATCGGCTTGCGATGTCGCAACGTGCAAAGCCCGCCTTAGGCTCCACATCTCACCACCCACTACAGCTCTGAGCGTGAGATAACTTTTACCTTTATTGTTTTATAAACAATAATCTCGGCTATCTCATACGAAAATGTGACTTGAGTGAGCCATGTCCCTACAGTATGTGTGTGTGTTGTGTATAAATGTTTCTTTTTTACATGGCCCAGATGCGTGCTTGTATTTTATATACTGTACAGATGTGCACGAGCACGCGCGTGTGTGTGTGTGTGTGTGTGTATTATATACACACACATATCGTTGGTTAAGCTTGATAAGGATACATTTTTAGTTTCACCAGAAGTCTTCTTTTTGTTACTTTGGCATTAACAGTTGTTTATTCTTACAAAATTGTTGTAACACTGTGGTGAACAACAACTATTTTAACAATTTTTTTCTTAAATACAGTATTTAATCTCCTTTCACCAGAGGCCCGGAAGTAACAACAGCACCGCAGACAGCAGCGCTGAGGACAGGTAAGTATACCAGCTTATGCTGGTCGTGTGCTATCCAGATGGCACACGGATAGCACAGGGACAGCACACGTAAAACACACATACGAACACACATACATACCTTCACCATGGACCGTGGAAAACGTTAGTGTTTTGCACGGACATGTGAAGGAGGCCAAACCTAGTGGCTAATGGACAAAGGAGCAAGGGCTCATTCAGACGACCGTTCCATTTGTCCTGCTCAGTTCCTGTTTTTTTGCGGACCTTCTGACAGGACCATTTTTACAATGTCTCTTGTGTAGGATCGGATGGCACACGGAAGCACTTCCGTGTGCATCCGATCCTACAAAAAAAACATATCGGATGCCGTATTGTTGTTAACGTCGTCTGGGTGGGTGCTGTTCTGAAGCTCCGTCTGGTGGCCAGGAATGGTAGTGGAGCTGAATCTAAGCCTGTGACTCAGACAGGTGTTGGTGTTAATTGGGAATTGGGGAAGTCCTATTGCAGACAAGTCTGGTCTACATAGTAGAGCGATTTTTGCCCGGCTGACGCCGGTTATAATTTTATATTCCTTGGTCTCTGTTCCTGGCCTGGAGCTTTGTCCTTCCCTGTATCCCTGAGCAAGACTTCTGCAGATAAGTTTTCAGTTTTTGCCTTGCTTCCTGGTTTACACCTAATGGCCCCATTACACACAACGACGTATCTAACGATATATCGCCGGGGTCACGGATTCCTTGACGCACATCCGGCATCATTAGCAATGTCGTTGCGTGTGACACCAACGTACGGCCGTTAACGATCAAAAATACTCACCTTATCGTTGATCGTTGACACGTCGTTCATTTTCATAAAATCGTTGATTGTTTAGGACGCAGGTTGTTCGTCATTCCCGAGGCAGCACACATCGCTACGTGTGACACCTCGGGAATGACGAACTGCAGCTTACCTGCGGCCACCGGCAATGAGGAAGGAAGGAGGTGGGCGGACTGTTACGGCCACTCATCTCCGCCCCTCCGCTTCAATTGGGCGGCCGCTTAGCGACGCCGCTGTGATGCCGCACGGACCGCCCCCCTTAGAAAGGAGGTGGTTCGTCGGCAACAGCGACGTCGCTAGGCAGGTAAGTCCGTGTGACGGCTCCTAACGATTTTGTGCGCCACAGGCAGCGATTTGCCCGTGACGCACAAATGACGGGGGCGATTGCTTTCACCAGCGATATCGCTAGCGATATTGCTGCGTGTAAAGCCCCCTTTAGGGTGTTGTTTTTCCTTGTTTTGCTTTGTGTCTGTTTTCTTTCAGGTGACGTTTTGTTTCAATTGTGTTGTCAGCATGGGGGTTCCCTCTGTGCTAGCTCTCCTGCATGAAAAGGGATTTTATCCTGATTTATTTGCTCTTCTGTATTTTTTGTGTTCTTTTTTTGGTATTTTGTTCTCCCATTATTTACAGGATTACAGGAGTACCTGATATAGTGGGGTTTAGGTCATATGACCGCCAGGGCCTTTTTTACTATCAGGAGTTTGGTGTTTTTCTACAGGGATTTTGTACTGACCACAATCAGTTCCTTTCCTTTCCTTTGTATAAAGTTAGTTAGGCCTCGCCTTTGCTAATTCTATTGTTCCTATCTGAGTATTGTGTTTTCCTATATCACCGTAATCTTTTCATGTGGGGTCTACCTACTCCTTTGGGGACTACTCTGAGGCAAGGTAGTTTTCCTCATTTCATTCTGTGAGGCGTAGCTAGTTTCTCAGGCTGTGATGTGGCGTCTAGGTTTTTAGGAACGCTCCACGGCTACTTCTAGTGTGCTCTCTCATAGTCAGGGGATTGCGGTCAGCCCAGGTTCCAACTACTCCTGTTTCTTGGTGTTTTTTCCACCAATGGGAGTTTTTTGCAATCTTCCACGGTTACCGGATCATAACACCGTATGTCTGTTCTGTTATTATGGAACATGTCCTATTCTGTTCCGTAATAACGGACCGTGACTCAATACAAGTCAATTCTGGAAGCCGCACAGAAGCACTTCCGTGTGACTTCCGTCGGGTGCCCCTGCAGTTTGTGTCCTGCTCCCGCGCCAACCCCGCGGCTGCCCGCACAGCAGTGTGTCAGCAGCTGCCTACACAGCAGTGTGTCAGCAGCTGCCCGCACAGCAGTGTGTCAGCAGCTGGGATGATGAGCATTGCCGTCAGGAGGTTAGTAAAGTTCATTACCTGCGGTGATGAATTCCTGCACTCAGACAGCTGTCACTCAGCGTGGGGGCACATCTGCTGTAACCAATCACAGACAGGGGAGGAGTCAATGTATATGAGCCTAATTAGCGGCCTGCTCAGGAAGATCAAAGAGCTGCCACGGGAGCATTGTGACAGCCGTGCCGGTGATCAGTGAGTATGTAGCACTTGCTTCTACCCCTTTGCCCCAGATTCTGTTCCCCATAGACTTTTTATGGGGACCAGCATCTGGCCAGATACCCTAGACTGCATGTAAGTCAACTTCCATATTTCTGTGGTCCGCAAGAAAAACGGAATTCACACGGATGACACACAGACCGTATACGAAATGGGACAGATGCAGTTGTCACACAAATGCATCCATGAAAAAACAATCATTTTTTGTGGACTGCAAAAATGGAATGGTCATGTGAATGGGCCCTAATAAGGTCCTGTGCCCACGCTGCGGATTTTGACTCAGATTTTCAGAAATCTGCAGCAAAATCTGCAAGTCCATTGTGAAGCTAGCATAGTCTATGAGAATTTAGAAGTGCTGTGCCCACGTTGAGTATTTTTCCCTTGCGTATTTGGTGCAGATTTCTTTTTTTCTGCACCAAATCTGCACAAAATACGCAAGGCAAAAATAAGCAGCGTGGGCACAGCACTTCTGAATTCTCATAGACTTTGCTGGCTTCACAATGGAAATGCAGATTTTGCTGCAGATTTATGAAAATACGTGTCAAAACTTCACAGCGTGGGCACTGGGCCTAAAGGGTGCTTTACACGCTGCGACATCGCTAGCGATTGCTAGCGATGTCGAGCGTGATAGCTCATGCCCCCGTCGCTCGTGTGACATTTGGTGCTCGCTGCCGGTGCGAACAATATCGCTACGGCAGCGTCACACGCACATACCTGGTCAGCGACGTCTCTGTGACCGCCGAATAATCCCTCCCTCAAGGTGGAGCTGCATTCGGCGTCATAGCGACATCACTGTGGCCTCACTAAGCGACCGGTCAAAAGTAGTGGAGGGGCGGAGATGAGCGTGACGTAACATCCCGCCCACCTGCTTCCTTCCTCATTGCCGGTGGAGGCAGGTAAGGAGATGTTCGTCGCTCATGCGGTGTCACACATAGCGATGTGTGGTGCCGCAGGAACGACGAACAACATCGTACCGGTGGCAGCAGCAATATTAAGGAAATGAGCGACGTGTCAACGATCAATGTTTTAGAACGATTTTGCGATCGTTGATCGTCGCTCATTAGTGTTACACGCTGCAATGTCGCTACCGGCGCCGGATGTGCGTCACTAACGATGTGACCCCAACGATATATCGGTAGCGATATCGCAGCGTGTAAAGTGGAAGTGAGAGGCAACGGACGTAACCGTACTGATGGGAATGTGTGATGGTGACCTGAGGGCCCAGGTGTGTGGTTGCCGGTGGAGTACGATGGAGTACTCCCAGAACCATAGCACCGACAGGGTACAGAGCCCTAGGTCAGGCAAACGCTCCAGGCAGACCTCATAAAATCTGTACAGTGAGAGGACTATCCAGGACCTCACTGACCGTAAAGTCCGGGGGAATCAGCAGTGATGGGAGAACCAAGGACCGGAACGGAACACCGCCCCTACAGGGTTCAATCTTCCGCCGTATGGACTAAAGACTGAGAGACTACCAGGAGGGGACCCCCAGACGCTCCAAGCCACGGGGACCCACCAACAAGAGAAGGGTGCAGGGGAAAGAAGCCACCAGGTCACCAAACCAGCACTGGGACTAAGAGGACCAGTGGTGAGGATCAGCCTTCCTCCGGGTACCAGCTATCAACCTGCTGTGAGTAAAGAACCCAGTTACACTGCAATCCCTTTTGTGGCCTACCTTCTTTCCGCACCTAACTCCATCACCTACCCCCCCTGGGGCCCCGGTCCTACTTGCGGAGGGCCCAACATCCAGGCTGCCACAATATCAGCCCCAGCGGTGAGAAACTGTGCAGCGGTGGTTCCATCACCATAACCGCAACCCTCAAGTGGCATTATGATACAAACTTTATAAATATTCCCCTGTACATAACCCCCTTCAAGCGACCCCCCAGGGTCATGGAAGCAGGCACCCAGTGAACTGTTCCCGTACATATACGGCCTGGGACCGAGTATCCCATAGCCCTGGGGTGATACACACTGCTCTAGTTGTCCATAGCAAATAGTCAGAGCCAGGGGCGGACTGGGCTGTCTGGGGCCCACCAGGAGAATTGCCTCCAGGGGCCCACCCTACAGCTAAATATAAACACCCATTAGCGTTATCCCCATTATTGTGTTCCTTTGACTATATACACAGGCGGCTCCTGCACATCTATATTGTGCACCATATCTGGGATGTACAATTATAGTCGTTTGCAGTAATGGGGTCTTTGGTGAAAACAAGTTATCACCGATCCACATGGTAGGTTGGTGATAACTTATTGATCGGTGGAACCAGACCAGTGGAAATCGCAGCGATCGGAAGATTGGGGAACTTTTTGCAGCAGGTGGGATGTGTGACCGCAGCTCCATTCATCCTCTGTGGGGTGGGATGTGTGACCACAGTTCCATTCATCCTCTGTGGGGTGGGGTGTGTAACAGCAGCTCCATTCATCCTCTGTAGGGTGGGGTGTGTGACCGCAGCTCCATTAATCCTCTGTGGAGCAGCCAGATAATAACAAGCGCAGCGCTCGCAGCCACTGAGGGAATGAATGGATCAGGGGTCGAGTCGGACACGAGCTCCAGTGTAATGGGGATAAAAGTTGCACGATCGGTGCAGGTCCCAGCAATCGGTCCACACAGATGAATAAGTTATCACTTATCTTTAGGCCACGTTCACACACTTTTTCTCTGATTTTACTGTTCCTGGTTTTGGCTTCAAATACTGAGGTAAAAAAACTCACTGAATACTCAGTGTGTGTACGTGGCCTTAGTAAAGGTGATTACTTGTTTTCACTGGAGAATCTCTGTAAGTGCATATTTACTGCAGTGTAATAGTCACAGGACAGGGCAGGACAGGGAGGGGAGGGGTTAAATGTTTAAGTATTTAATTTCTACTGGAAATAATCTCCCCCTTATAGAGAGAAAAAGTGACCTCCATACACAACACAATCCACTATACCAAAACCAATAATACCATATACAAGGGTGAAATACCGCCACACCGCGACCAGACAACATATTACCACCACATAGTGACCAAATACAGCCACATACAAGGGAGAAATACCACCACACCGTGACCAGACCACATATTACCACCAAACAGTGAACAAATACAGCCACATACAAGGGAGAAATACCACCACACCGTGACCAGACCACAAAGTGACCGAATAATACCACATACAAGGGAGAAATACCGTGACACTATGACCAGATAACATACTACCAACACATAGTGATCAAAAGCAACCACATACCAGAGAGTAATACCACCACATCATAATTAGACCACACAGTAACCGAATATTACCACATACAAGGGAGAAATACCGCAACACTATAACCACACCACATAATGACCGACCATAACTACATACAAGAAAGTAATACCGCCACACCATAATCAGACCACATAGTGACTGAATACAACCACATACAAGGGAGAAATGCAGTGACTGACTTACCAGTGACGTCTCTAGCTGACTTTATTCATCTTCGCTTTTTCTCTTCATCCGGCGCTGACCGTCATCACTTCTTCCTGCCATGACGCGACTCTGCAGAAAATAACAGTCACCTATAGCCGATCACTCCCAGAGCACATTCCTCACTATTTCCCCAATTTCTACACCACGTCAGACTCTTGTTCCCCCATTGGAGACTCTATCGTCAAAATTAACTAATATTTCATCAGTAATAATGTCTCCTAATTTGCCCCTACAGTAATTATGCCCCAAGTGCCACCATAAATCAATCATGTATGTCCCTCATTCTGGCCCCATATAGTAATTATGTCCCTCCATCCTGGCCCCTTTTATTTAATAATGTCTGGGGAAACAAGTGGAATGAGAAGGGGTTGTTAATTGCTTCCTGCACAAAATATCCCCCACACTGCTCCTCTCCAAAATAGCCCCACAAAGTGCCCCTTTCCAAAATGTCCCCCCAAAAATTGCCCTTTCTATAATATCTCCTCCAACTATATCCCTGTATAAATCTCCCCCTCCTCATTATACTATGCTGCCTTCCAAAATCTTTGATGCCTCATAATGTCCCCCATTGCCTTATAAATGCCCCAATTTGCTTCATAATGGCCCCCATTACCCTATAATGTCCTTCCACTGCCCTATAATGTCCCCCACTGCCTTATGTCCTCCACTGCCTTATAATGTCCCCTGCTGCCCTATAATGTCCCCCGCTGCCCTATAATGTCCCCCGCTGCCCTATAATGTCCCCCGCTGCCCTATAATGTCCCCCACTGCCCTATTATGTCCCCCACTGCCCTATAATGTCCCCCACTGCCTTATAGTGTCCCCCACTGCCCTATAATGTCCCCACTGCCCTATAATGTCCCCCACTGCCCTATAATGTCCCCCACTGCCCTATAATGTCCCCCACTGCCCTATAATGTCCCCCACTGCCCTATAATGTCCCCCACTGCCCTATTATGCCCCCCACTGCCCTATTATGTCCCCCACTGACCCATAATATGCTCCATAAAGTTTCCCACCGCTTCTTAATGCCACTTGTAAAATAACACTGCTCCTCCCCCACCCGCAGCCCCTCATGTAAAAGTACATCTTCGGCTCCTCTGGAGCGCTTACCTGTGCCTGCGCGTCCTCCTCTTCATTCCTGCAGCTGCGGCCCCGGTGATGATGATGTCGGTGCATGACTGAGGCGCGCTACTCTGCAGCCCTGGCGATGACGGTACGTTGCGGGGCTGAGCAGAGCTGCTCTCCCTCCTGTCATCGGCCGCACTGTACAAATGTATTATGCACCTGAAAGACGCGCATACATCTGAATAACGGCGCGGTCAGTGCAGGCCTGGGGACTCCCGCAGTGCACCCACTACACACACACAAATACAATGCACCCCCATCACCCCCTACACACACACCCACAATACAATGCACCCCCACTACTCCCTACACACACAATGCACCCCCCATTACTCCCTACACACACACACACAATGCACCGTCCATCACCCCCCCACACACACACAATGCACCCCGCATCACCCCCCCACACACACACAATGCACCCCGCATCACCCCCCACACACACACACACACACACATACAATGCACCCTCCATCACCCCCTACACACACAATGCACCCCCATTACTCCATACACACACACACACACACAATGCACCGTCCATCAGCCCCTACACACACAGTGCACCCCGCATCACCCGCCCACACACACACACACAATGCACCCTCCATCAGCCCCTACACACACACACAATGCACCCCGCATCACCCGCCCACACACACACACACACACACACACAATGCACCCTCCATCACCCCCTACACACACACACACACACAATACAATGCATCCCCATCACACCCTACACACACACATACACACACACACACACACACACAATGCACCTCCCCATCAGCCCCTAGATACAATACAATGCATCACCCCCTACACACACACACACAATACAATACATCCCTGATCACCCACTACACACACACACAATACGATGCATCACCCCCTACACACACACACACACACACACACACACACACACAATACTTCCCCCCATCACCCACTACATAAACACACACACACACACAATACCATGCACCCCCCATTACCATCTCCCCACACACACAATACAATGCACCCCCCCATCACTCTCTCCAAACACACACACACACAATACAATGCACCCCCATCACCCCCTACACACACACACAATACAATATATCCCCCATCACCCCCTACACACACACACACACACACACACACAATACATCCCCCCATCACCCACTACATACATACACACACACACACACACACACAATACCATGCACCCCCATTACCATCTCCCCACGCACACAATACAATGCACCCCCCATCACCCCTTCCAAACACACACACACAAACAATACAATGCAACCCCCATTCCCCCCTACACACACACAATACAATGCACCCCCATCACCCCCTACACACACAATGCACCCCTCCATCACCCCCTACATACACACACACACACAATACAATGCATCCCCCATCACACCCTACACACACACACACAATGCACCCCCCATCACCCTCTACACACACACACACACACACTGCATCACCCCCTACCCACACACACACACACACACACACACAATACAATGCACCCCCCATCACCCCTACACACACAATGCACCCCCCCATCACCCCCTACACACACACACACACAATACAATGCACCCCCCCATCACCCCCTACACCCCCCATCACTCCCTACACACATACAATACAATGCACCCTCCATTACCCCCTCCCCAGACATAATACATGGCACTCCACATCACCCCCTGCAGACACAAATTACACTGCCCCATCACTACACACTCCTGCCCCCCCCCTCCCTCGGAATACAGCACTCCCCCTCTGCCTGTCACAAAGCTGTGTCTCCTTCACAAATGTTCCCCGTTATGTGTCCTCAGCCCCTCCCCACTCATCCCCATTAATTACACCTGTCTCTTCGGCTCCTCCATGGAGCGCTTACCGCTGCCTGATGAATCCAGTGTGGCGCCCGCAGCACTGTGATGACGTCAGCAATGTGCTGATCTCATCACGTTGCTGCACGTCGGGGGCGGGGCCCAGTCCCGGCGCGCTGTTCAAATGTATTTACGTCTGAAAGACGCAAATACATTTGAATAGGAAGTAGCTACGGTCACCGGCACCGGCGCGCTCCTCTGCACTATGTGCATGTCGGGCACACAGCACACAGCAGGGCCGGAACAGCACATCACGCTGCCTCCTGCTAGTGTGCCCGGCATGCACACAGTGCAGAGGAGCGCGCCGGTGGCTGCAGATACATGCAGGTGACTGGTAAGAAGAAGAGGCCCCCCCGCACATACCCCCGGGGCCCCTGCTCGCTATCCTGGGCCCCCGCGCCCCCCCCCGGGCCCCGCACACGCCCCCGCACCCCTGCTTGCTGCCCTGGGCCCCCGCACACACCCCCGCGCCCCGCGCCTTCTATACTCACGCGCGTCGCGCTGCTGCTCCTGCAGCCTGGCCTAGGGCAACGCTCACTCTGAGACTGCCTCCTCCTGCAGTGTCGCTGGCTGCACAGATGAGTCAGAGCCACGCAGCACCGACAGTGACAGCAGGCAGAGCAGGGAGATCGCTCTCCCTGCTTGCCGCTGCAGAGGGAATGGGATTGTCACTAATCATATCGGCAATGTGCCGATATGATTAGTGAAATGACCGATCGGGGAGGGGGGCCTCTCACACA
This sequence comes from Anomaloglossus baeobatrachus, assembly GCF_048569485.1. Lineage (NCBI taxonomy): Eukaryota > Metazoa > Chordata > Amphibia > Anura > Aromobatidae > Anomaloglossus > Anomaloglossus baeobatrachus. Next base: position 119,685,116 of record NC_134360.1, on the reverse strand, counting down.
TATCCATAGGGGCCCAGGGGGGTAGGGGGGCGGGGCCTAGGGGGCGTGGCCATCAATAGCAGGGTCCCACCGGGGGTTCTCCCGACCTCCTGGTGGGCCAGTCCGCCCCTGGTCAGAGCTCAGCATTTACCTTACCTCAGCAGCTTCAATGCGGAAAACTGCACTCTTGTTGATCTTAGGCTGGAAACACACTTATGCGTGTAAAATCGGTCTGAGTCTCATGCTAGAAAGTCGGACGATTTTAGTTCACTTTTCATCAGTGTGCGGTCAGTATGCTGTCAGTGTGCTATCTGTTTTTACCCTCAGCAGCTGCCTACTCATGTAATGTTATGTACAGAAGCATTTGCATTGTTCTCTACTACATGCGTGAAATGTATTAAGAAAAACGGATGTCACTAGGATTGTGTATGTGACGTCCATGTGATATCCGTTTTTTTTCACGCACCCATAGACTTTCATTGGAGTGACTCACACGAGAAACTCACCAAAATGCAGCATGCTGCGATTTTCTTTTCAGTCCGATTTGGACTGAGAAAAAAATAGATGGGAGCTGCCTCATTGATTAACATGTGTCAGAGTGCAATGCGAGATTTTCTCGCATTGCACTCGTGCGAGTTAATCGCAAGTGAGAAGCTTGCCTTACTGTGAGGCAATTCTCATAAATGAGGCCCTAGTTGCTTCCGGAGTGGCTATAGGCAACACAATTCTCATAAATGAGGACTTGTGCTTGTTGTTGTCAGTCATTGCTATAGTTACAGACTTTAGAGCTAGTTATCAGGTTGCCCCACCTTATTGACCATATGATTGCTGCCCATTTAAGAGCCACTGTTTGGGCAATGTGACTTCAATTCTTTAAGACCCTTTGGGCACTGTGGTTTTGCATTCAACACAGACACCAAAATCTTGTGAAGGGGGAAGATTTTCAGTTTTAATGTTTGCAGTATTTTGTCTGGTGTTTAATATGGGCCTTGCAAAATTTCACTAAAATGAAAACTGTGGTGTTGCATTTAACAGGCTACCGCACACAGATTTTCTGCTATATATGCATGTGCACGTGTCGCGGGCGGGGGCGCAGGCCACGGCCAGTGGGCTACTTGAGGCGCTCGGATCTGGGATCGTGGCTGTGGCTCGAGTGGCAGACGGATTCGGGGCTCGTGCAGCAGCCCGTCGCCCACAACGTGATAAAGGGGGTATTTACAGGGGAAGAGTTTGTCAGTGACGCCACCCGTGGGTTGCTGTGATAGTTTGGTGACACCGCCGCTGCCTTGGTGTGGGGGCACCCGGGGCCGATGGAGCGGGGAAGCAGGATGGTATTCCCTCCACGAGGCCCAGGTGTAGGTCGTGTGCAGTGCTGGGGCGCCGTCTGCAGGCAGGAACGGATGACACCGGTGTACTCACTGTGTAGAAATAAATCACTCAAAGTCCAAGTAGTAAAACAAATGTCGGATACCGGTAGCCTCCGGAGGGGTGTGCTCGGGTCCCACACACTGGTTGACATGGTTGACAGGACAGGGGCCCTTCCTCCTGCACTTCAGTGTTTTGTCTTGTGTGTTGACTAGTCCGCATGAAAGGGGAAAAGTCCGCTCCCGGAGTCTTTGCTGTGGGAGCTGTTGCCCGCGAGATCTGACCCTTGGGATTTTTGCAGGCACTTGCAGACGCCCTATCCCCTGTGTTGGGCTTCCGTGTCGCTCTATCTAGGCTTACTGGTGGGACAAGACGTTGAATCTTGTCCCCTGCTGGCTAATTGACAAGGGGCTTGAAGCTGTCCTCGCCCTAGGGTCCAAGCACCCCGACTGTGCAGAGCCTCCGGACCGGATTCCCGCTGTCGGCACCGGCGGGCTACAACCCTGCCCCAGTCCACTTAAGGTCTCCCGCGACCAGATCTCCATCACCTGCGGCCCTGCTCTGCCATCTGCCACCTAGTCAGCTCAGATAGTCCGGTAGTCCAGGAGCTACAACCCTCGACTACCACTTCACTCCTCTCACTTCCTCTGTCAGCACTGAACTGTGTCTGAGCTCTAACTCCCGTGTTCCCTCCCCTGACACCTCAGGACCCCTAGGTGGGCGTCACCATCTGCCTGGCCCCGTCCACTGGTGTGTCCCTATTGTCCTGGGGGGGTGACTAGGCTTTGTGGCTGGTGTTTGTACCTGTGTGTGGGGTTGTGTTGGTAAGGCAAGGAGGATGGGATCTTGCATCTGGAGATGGATGCAGTCTCCTGTGACAACCTGGTTTTGCCAGGGGGTCACACACGCAATTATTAAAATATTTCCTTTAATGCTGAATAGTCCTACAAATGAATATATTCACAAACCAGACGTGTGTGTGTGTGTATATATATATGTATATATGTATGTATGTATGTATATATATATATATATATATATATATATATATATATACACACACATACAATGTATATACAGTATATATATATAATATGCTGCCTGGTAACAAAGTGCACACCCAAATCGTATTATGTAAAAGCATGATCTTTATTAACAAATACATCAATCTGACAAAAACAACAGAGATTTCATTAAAAAACATGTTGACAGGAAAAAAATAATTTCCAAATATATTGGGACGTAATTCCGATACATTTGAAAGCAATGATGAGACTCAGTGCAGCGCTCTGACAGTTCAGCACAGCGGTGACGTCACTACTGTGCGACAGTCGCCATCATGTTGAGATGTACAGAGCACAGACAGCGGGCGAATGAGGAGCAGTGGCAGGGGAGCGAGGACAGGTGAGTATGCAGTGTCGAACTGGTTCACGGGTACAACAGGCTAGTTAACAGCTGGCTGTTATCCACGGGTTGGGCTAGGGCCAAGGCCCCAGGCGGCTCCATCAGCGGCTGTGCCAGGGCTGCCTGTTTCTATGTCAGCCGGGGCTGCACTGCCATTCACCTGTTCGTGTACTGCCCCGGCCGTATAACAGTTAACAGATGCTGCCGTGTCTACTAACTGTGACGTCACGCTGTGCGCCCTGGACTCCTACTTTCCGCCAGAGAGGACTATCATTAGAGCCTCCAGGCTGGACCGGAGACCAGCAGGGAGAAGGTAAGAGCTCCCCTAATATGTGTGCTTGTTTGTGCATATATGTACATTTGTTTATATGACTTTTTTATATGAATAAGTATATATCCGTGTGTGTGTGTATGTATGTATGTATATGCCTGTGTGTCTATGTATTTCTTTTTAAAATACCAAACAACTGCAGCACCTAAAGTCACTGACCGCCTGGGTAAACACACAAACTGGCAGTATTAGGATGCTCGTCTTCAAAGACATTCTATGTCGAAACGTTGCACTGGTTTTTGCACTCTGATGGAATAAAAAGAAGAAAGATTTTTCACTCAAGTGGACGCTGTCATTCTTGTTTTCTGCATGGTATGTATTTCTTTTTGTCTGTGTATGTGCCTGTATTTGTGTTCTGTGTGCATGTATGTGCCTACGTGTGTGTGTCCACGTACACACACATTACATACACTACACATATACACACCACATCTAGTGTGTGTAGGCTTGTGCCTGTGTGTCTACTTATGTTATGTGTGCGTGTCCCTGCATGTGTACATATGTGTGTGTCTGTGTGCATGCATGTGCCTGGCTGCATTCTTGTGCAGCTCTACATATCAGTGTGTGCATGTGCCTGGCTGTGTTCTTGTGCATATCTATGTGTGCATGCATCTGTCTGCGTGGTTATGTATGTGCACGTGTCTGCATTCATGTGTGTGCCTATGTGAATATGTGCATGTGTCTGTCTACGTACACCTGCCTGAATGTGTGTACATTTTTCTGCATGTGTGCATGTCTGTGTCTGCCTGTGTGTACATGTGCCTGTCTGTGTGTGTGTCAGCATGTCTGTACATTTGTCTGTGTGTCTACGCATGTAAGAATACATGTATGTATGTGCGCATTTTTGTGTCTACATATGTGTGCCTGTCCTCATGTCTGTGTGGTTGTCTGCATGAGTGTTCATGTCTGTGTGCATTTGTATGCATGTGTCTGTGTGACTGTCTGCGTATGTCTGTGTGCCTGTCAGCATGCATATGTCTGACTGTCTTCGTATATCTGTGTGTCTACGTATGTAAGCATGTGTGTGCATGCATGGGTGTCTACATACATTTGCATATAGTACAATAGAAGAAGAAATCTGGTATATACTGTGCATAATACTCAGATTCAATATTTATATAATTCCTTTATTGTTTGTACAGGTAAACGCGTTTCAGAGACATCCGTCTTCTTCATCAGGACATCAAAGGAAAAATCAAAATTTAAAAAAAACATTCAAAAGGAATGATTATTTCTTTAATGCGTTTCAAAGGGGTTGTGACTTTCACAACCTGAAAAGGTAAGTGTACCTTAATTTTTGCCTATTTAATTTCCCTAGCCGGTAAGATCCTATTGTACTTCTCTACTCCACAGTATTATTACCTGGATTACATACATTTGCATGTCAGTGCATCTGCGTATGTGTGCGTATGCTCGTCTGCCTGCATATGCCAGTGTGTGACTGTATGCATGTGTGTGCATAATATCTGTGTGCCTATATCACATCTTTTAACATCACTGCTTTGCGCCATGCTCTGATGTCATTGTGAGGCCTCGGATGGGTGGGGTGGCCATTTGACCGCGCCAGATATGAAGCCGCAAGAGGATGCCGGGGGAGCGCAGGGAGGTGAGCAGAATTTTTTTGCTCCTCCCTCTGTGAATGGACTGAGTAATGGATATAGAAGCCCAGGATGGGTCAGTTAGGGACCTGGGATGGAGGAACATAGGGGCCCGGAATGGGGGAACATAGTTGCCTAGGACGGGAGACGTTTTTAAATAAAGGGGGCTAGGATGGGAGATATTATATACAGGGGGCCAGACATTATAAGTTTATAGTGGCAAATAGTGGAGATAATTACTGTAGGGGCAAATTAGGGGACATTATTACTCCCATAATATAATTTAATTTTGAGAATATTGTCTTCTATGGGGGGAACAAAAGTCTGACTTAGTGTAGAAATTGTGGACTGTTGTGAATGTAATCTGTGTGGGTGCTGTTTTGGAGCTCCCTCTGGTGGCCAGGAATGGTAGTGAAATTGAGTCTGAGTCTGTGACTCAGACAGGTGTCGACGTTAATTGGGAATTAAGGAAGTCCTATTGCAGACAAGCCTGGTGTACATAGGAGAGCACCTTTTGCCTTGCTGGTGCCGGTGATAGTTGAATTTTCCTCAGTCTCTGAACCTGGCTTGGAATTCTGTTTTCCCTGTCTTCCTGTGCAAGACCTCTGCAGATAAGTTTGCAAGCTTTTGCTTTGCTTCCTGGTTTACACCTAACGGTGTTAGTTTTTTTTTTTGTTTTGTTTGTAATCTGTTTTCTTGCAGGTGAAGATTTGCTTTTCTAGTTTGGGGAACATGGGGGTTCCCCCTTTGCTAGCTCTTCTGCAAGAAAAGGGAGATTCTCCCTGTCAAACTTCATTATTTGCACTTTTGTAGTTTTGTGGGTGCTTTTGGTATTTTGTTCCATGGCTATTTCTAGTGTGGTCTGATAGGGGATTGTGGTCAGCTCAGGTTCCAACTACTCTTGTTTTTCTTGGTGTTTTTTTCTACTAATTGGATTTTTTTTTTATCTTCCCTGGTTACCGGATCATAACAGTATCACCGGCCTACAAATAAAGGTACTCAAAAGAAGGGAAAATATTTTTTTATCTCTATATATTTTTCCTTATTCTTTGGGTTCCGTGGAAAATCTTCTTTTGACATGGATACTAAACAGTTGGTTGAGCGTGTTGAGCATCTCTCGTCTGAGGTTCAGGCAATATCAGCTTATCTTAGACAAAATCCTGTTTTAGAACCTAAAATTCCTGTTCCTGAATTGTTCTCGGGGGATAGGTCTAAATTCCTGAACTTTAAAAATAATTGAAAATTGTTTTTTTGCCTTAAAACCTAAGTTTTCAGGGAGCCCCATGCAGCAGGTTAAGATTGTCATCTTTGTTGTGCGGTGACCCTTAGGACTGGGCTTTTTCATTGGCTCCTGATGATCCGATTCTTGCTACTGTGGATTCCTTTTTTCAGGCCCTGGGATTGTTGTATGATGAACCCAATGTGATTGATCAAGCTGAGAAGGCCTTGCTGGCTTTGATCAAAGGTCAGGATTCTGCTGAAATTTTTTGTCAGAAATTCAGAAAGTAGGCGGTCCTTGCCAAATGGAATGATGATGCACTTGCGGCACTTTTTCGTAAGGGTCTTGCGGATGCAGTGAAGGATGTTATGGTGGGATTTCCTATTCCTTCTGGTCTCGATGTCTCTGACTTTAGCCATTCAGATTGAGAGGCACTTACGCGAGCGCAAAACGATGCGTGCTGATGTATTGCTTCCGGAACAGTCTTCAGAGCCTATGCAGTGTGATAGGGTCCTCTCTAATGCTGAGCAGCAGGGGTTTAGACGAAAAAATAAGTTGTGCTTCTATTTTGGAGATGCCTCTCACACTATTAAGGTGGCTTTACACGCTAAGAGATCGCTAAAGCCATCTTGTTGGGGTCACGGAATTTGTGACGCACATCCGTCTGCTTTAGCGATGTCATTGCGTGTGACACCTATTAGCGATTTTGAATCGTTGCAAAAAGGTTCAAAATCGCTAATCGGTGACATGCCCCCCTCTTCCCAAATATCGTTGCTGCTGCAGTAACAATGTTGTTCCTCGTTTTTGCGGCAGCACACATCGCTACGTGTGACACCGCAGGAACGAGGAACCTCTCCTTACCTGCGTCCCGCCAGCAATGAGAAAGAAAGGAGGTGGGAGGGATGTTCATCCTGCTCATCTCCGCCCCTCCGCTTTGATTGGGTGGCCGCTTAGTGACGTTGCTGTGACGCTGAATGAACCGCCCCCTTAGAAAGGAGGTAACTCGCTTGTCACAGCGACGTCGCAGAGCAGGTATGTGCGTGTGACGCTGCCATAGCGATAATGTTCCCTACAGCAGCGATCACCACATATCGGCCGTACGATGGGGGCGGTTGCTATCACGCTCGACATCGCTAGCATCGGCTAGCGATGTCGCAACGTGTAAAGCGGCCTTTAGTGTCTGCTCTAAAAACGGGAAAAAAGATTTGCTCGTTCTTTGCTGTGGGTACTGTGCAACCTAAATTTAATTTGTTTGTCTCTTAGATTTGCTCTTTATCCTCGTTTTTGGCTGTGGCCTTTCTTGATTCAGGGGCCGCCCTGAACTTGATGGATTTTGGGTTTTCTAAGAATTGTGGTTTTCCTATGGTACCTTTACAAACTCCAATTCCTTTAAGGGACATTGATCCTACTCCCTCAGCTGAAAATAAACCCCAGTTTTGGATCCAAGTAACTATGAAGGTTGCACCAGTTCATCAGGAGGATTGTAAATTTTTAGAATTACACAACTTGCACGATATTTTGTTATTGGGATTCCCTTGGTTGCAAACCCATAATCCAGTTCTAGATTGGAGATCCTGGTCTGTGGTTAGTTCGAGATGTCAATGTGTCCATAATGATCTTTCAGTGTTGTCTATTTCCCCTCTGCCACATGATGTACCTAAATATTTGTCAGATTTTCTTGACATGTTTAATGAGACTGGTTCTGATTCTTTGCCCCCTTCCCCACAGGGAGTGTGATTGTGCCATTGAATTAGTGCCAGGTTGCAAATTTCCTAAGGGATGGATCTTCAATCTATCTGTTCCTGAACATGATACTATGAGAACCTATATTAAGGCGTCATTGGAGAAAGGTCATATTAGACCATCCTCGTCACCTATGGGTGACGTTTTTTTCTTTGTGTCCAAGAAGGATGGATCGTTGAGACCTTGTATTGACTATCGTCTCCTTAATAAAATGACTGTAAATATCAGTATCCATTGCCCTTGATGTCAGACATGTTTTCCAGAGTAAAGGGAGCTAAGTGGTTTACAAAACTGGATCTTAGGGGAGCGTACAATCTCATTCGAATTAAGGAGGGTGACGAATGTTAGACGGCCTTTAATACTCCTGAGGGGCATTTTGAGTATTTAGTGATGCCTTTGGGCTCACTAATGCCCCCTCCATCTTTCAGTCATTCATGAATGATATTTTTCGGGACCTAATTGGCAAATTTCCGATTGTCTATTTGGATGATATTTTGATTTTTTCTGATGATTGGGATGCTCATGTGCAGCAGGTACGGAAAGTTTTTCAGATACTTAAGGAAATATCCTTGTATGTTAAGGGATCAAAATGTCTCTTTGGCGTGCAGAAAATTTCCTTTTTGGGGTCTATTTTGTCCCCAGCTTCTACTGAAATGGATCTGGTTAAGGTTCAGGCCATTTATGACTGGGTTCAGCCAACCTCTTTGAAATCCCTTTGAAATTTTTGGGCTTTGCCAATTTCTACCTTAAATTTATAGTCAATTTCTCTAGTGTGGTTAAGCCTTTGACTGATTTGACCAAAAAGGGAGCTGATGTTGAAAATTGGACTGACTTCAGAGGCAATTATGGCCTTCCAGGAGCTTAAAAAGAGGTTCACTTCTGTCCCAGTTCTGCAGCAACCTGATATATCTCTTCCGTTTCAAGTGGAGATAGATGCCTCAGAGATTGGAGCAGGTGCAGTTTTGTCTCAAATAGATCCTAGTACTTCCAGGCTGAAGCCTTGTGACTCCATCTGAACAAAATTATGATGTAGGTAATCGAGAATTATTGGCAATGAAGGGGGCCTTTGAGGAATGAAGACACTGGCTGGAGGGAGCGAGACATCAAATTGTGGTGCTCACTGATCATAAGAATCTGATCTATGTTGAATCTGCCAAGAGACTGAATCCTAAGCAGGCTAGGTGGGCTCTATTTTTTACACGTTTCAATTTTGTGGTCTCTTTTCTTCCGGGCACCAAGAATATTAAAGCTGATGCTCTCTTTAGGAGTTTCTTTGCCGATTCTCTTGATGTTGCGCAGCCATCTAACATCCTGAATGAAGATGTGGTCCTCTCCGCTATTTCACCTGATTTGAGGTTAGCACTTGAGAGATTTCAGGGGGACAAACCTGAGAGATGTCTTGTGGGGAAACGTTATGTTCCTGATCAATGGAGGACTAGAGTTATGTCCGAGATTCATTGTTCCGTATTGGTTGGTGATCCTGGGATTTTGGGTACTAGGGATCTTGTAAGTACCGTATTTTTCAGACTATAAGACGCACTGGCAAAGAATAAAGAATAGAGAGAAAAAGAAAAGAAGAGAAAAGAAACCGAAAGATGAGGGAAAAGAAAAGAGAAAGAGGAAAAGAATGACAAGGAAAGGAAGAAGAAAAGTGTTATAATGGATACCTTTTGTTCATCAAAGTTGCTAAGACACGGATGGATCAGAACGTCCAAGCAAAAATCAGTGATAGGTCTGAAATTATAGAGTCCGCTTGAACAGACTGTAATTAGGATATCTATATCAAAGATAGTGATCCAATAGTCAGGAAAAAATTATCACAAGGTGGTCTCTAAGCAGTATAAATCGGCCAAAAAAAGGCTGCGGGGTACATACCCTCTTATTGGGTAGACAACATACATGTACTCATATCAAGAATAACTGAAGTCCCTGGAGTCCAAAAGGACTTTCCCTAAATTTCATTCGTGTTCCCCATATCAGTACTTTGCTTGGCCAATATTGTTCTCTTTTTGTGTATATTGTCATACCATGTAATATGTATGAGATTGATAATGTTTTCCTTTCTGTATACCTTATTCTAGAATATCTCTGACGAAGGCCCGAATGTTAGGGCCGAAACGTTAGAACTGTTTCTTACCTTTGCATCAATAAAAAACAAGCAAACTGAATTTCAAGCATCACTTTGACTCTGATTCTCATTTTTTCTGAGTGCCAGAGTTTGCTTTTTCTATATAAGACGCACCGGACCATAAGACGCACCCTGGTTGGAAAATAGGAAAATAAAATTTTAAGCAAAAAATGTGGTCATGACACACTGTTATGGGGCGAGGATCTGCTGCTGACACTGTTATGGGGGTATTGTCCCCAAATTCTCTACTAAGGTACCCCAGCCTGGTAATGATCCTCCTGCCTTGTATATACAGTATATGTCCGTCATCCTGGTATAGCCCCCATCCTGCTATATACCGTCATCCTGGCATATGGCCGCATCCTGCTATATACCCCATCCTGGCATATGGCCCCATCCTGCTATATACCTCCATCCTGCTATATACCTCCATCCTGCTATATACCCCCATCCTGGTATATACCCCCATGATGCTCATATACCCCCATCCTTCTCATATACCCCCATTGTACTCATAATATACCCCCATCCTGCTCATAATATACCCCCATCCTGCTCATATACCTCCATCCTGCTCATATACCCCCATCCTGCTCATATACCCCCATCCTGCTCATATGCCCCCATCCTGCTATACGCCCTCATCCTGCTATACGCCCTCATCCTGATATACGCCCTCATCCTGCTATGTACCCCATCCTGGTATATGGCCCGCATCCTGTGGCACATAAAAAAAAAAAATAAACGTTCATACTCACCTTACCTTACTCCCTGCAGCATCACTCCTCCTCCGTCTGTGTCAGCAGCAGCGCTGGAGTGTGGAGCCGGCAACAATCCCTGCAGCATCGTGATGTCCTCCTGTCTGTGCCGGTGGCGGCTGCATATGGACACGTGCGCACAGCGATGATGTCATCACTGTGCGCACCACTAGTCTCCACACAGCCGCCGCCGGCACAGGCAGGAGGACATCGTGGTGCTGCAGGGATTGTGGCTGGTTAGTTATACTGATTCACTGCACCCCGCGCTGATGATGATGCGCGGGGGGGCAGTCAATACAGTCGCATATGATCACTCCAGGCTGTAGTTGCCAGGGGTGATCATGCGGGCAGGCTGTTTAATATGCGCGCATTCCCCGCCCATCACCCCACCCACCTGTCAGCGCCGGCTTCAGCGCTGAGAGATGATGGGCGGGATTATGGGCGTGGATATTAAATGAGCGGGTCCACGTGGTCACGGCAGGCTGCTACAGCCTGCTCGTGCCGCCGATGACCCGCTCCACCGCAGCACCCTCATTCCCCGCAGCCCTACATTCACACTATAAGACGAACCCCCCACTTTCCCCCAACATTTGGGGGAAAAAAAGTGTGTCTTATAGTTCGAAAAATACGGTAGGTCTTTTTGGTGGCCTTTGTCTCGGGATGTCAGTTTTGTGCAATCTTGTGGGATTTGAGATCCAAGCCTTGTTGTGGGTTGTTGTTGCCATTACCTGTGCCTAAGAGACCTTGGACTCATATTGCTATGGATTTTATTTCGGATCTCCTGTCTCTCAAAGGATGACGGTTATTTGGGTATTTGTGATAGATTCTCTTAGATGGTCCAATTGGTACCATTACCAAAGTTGCCGTCTTCTTCAGAGTTGATGCACTTGAGTTCAGTTTGTGTCAAGATTTTGGAGAGCATTTTGTTCTAGATTAGTAATTGAACTGTCTTTTTCTTCTGCTTTTCATCCTCAGACCAAAGGCCAGACTGAGAGGGCTAATCAGACCTTGGAAACCTATTTGAGATGTTTTGTATCTGCGGATCAAGATGACTGGGTTTCTTTTTTGTCCTTGGCAGAGGTTGCTCTCAATAATAGGGCTAGCTCTGCTACTTTGATATCTCCTTTTTTCTGCAATTTTGAATTTCATCTTAGGTTCTCTTTAGGGCAGGTTGAAGCTTTGGCCTGTCCGGGAGTTGTTTCTGTGGTGGAGAGAATGCAGCTAATTAGGGCTCAAGGAGTGCACAAATTTTTTCAGTCCCAGGAGAATTCTCAAAGGTTTGCCAACCAACGTAGGACTGTTGGTCCCCGGTTTAAAGTGGGGGACATGGTTTGGTTGTGTAGAGCCCCTGAAGCCATCAGGGAGCAACAAGGTTCTACATCCTCACCAGGATGCAGGGCCTACCCCCCATGGCCCCAGAAGAGCAGTGCCGGTCACACACAAACACTTCACAAAATTCCAGTTTTCCCCAACAATCCCCCATACAATGGTACAAAGGTAGGGTCGGACCAATGGATGGCCGCCTAGAGGTGGGGCCAGTCCAGTCCACTAGTTGACCAGGTGGGAGGGACAGACGGTGCACAGTAGTCAGTTGGAGTAAGGCAGTGAAGATGGACGTGAGGAGACTCACTGACTTGGAGTGAACAGTAACCTGGTGCCCAGGAGGGTAGTTGCTGGTGGAGTACGGTGGAGTACCCCCGAAACTACGCACCAACTGGGTACAGGACCCTAGGTAAGGTATAAGCTCCAGCCAGGCCTGATAACACCTGCACAGCGAGGGGACCATCAAGGACTTCGCTGACCTTAAAAATCCGAGACTTGGTAGCAAAGGGAGAACCAGGGACAGGACCAGAGACAACAACCCCACAGGGTTCATGCTACCGTCATACGGACAGCAGTGGAAAACCACCGAATGGGGACCCCCAGTTGCTCTATGCCACAGAGACTCACCAACCAGAGACGGGTGCAGGGGAAGAAGACACCAGATTACTACACTGGCACTGGGACAAAGGGGACCTGAAGGTGAAACCAGCCGGCCTCAGGTGACCAGTTACCACCAGAAAGTGAGTAAAGAACCAGTTGCACTGAACCCCTTCTGTGGACTACCTTCTTCCGACACCCATCACTACACCTACCCTCTGGGGCCCGGCCATGCTTGCGGAGGGTCTAACATCCAGGCTGCCATTAACACCAGCCCAGTAGGGGACATTGTGCAGCGGCGTCTCCATCTACATAGCCGCAACATCGCAAGGGGCGTCACATGTGAACACTATTCTAATCCCCTATAAATATATCTGTGATGCCCTGGCGCACATAAATAGGCCCCCCCATAACATCTTCCCTCACAGGGTTACACCAAGCCAACAAAACTCTAGTCACCCCCCCCAGAGTAGGAAAGACACACCAGTGGGCGGGACCAGGCGGAAGGAGAACACCCACCTAGGGGTCTCCAGAACCCAGGGTGGGAAAAAGAGTCAGAGAGTTTTAGTTGAGTTAAGTGGAGAGAGTTATTGAGTCAAGTTGGAGTTCAGAGGAGTGAGGAGAAAGTCAAGTTCAAGTGAAGCCAGAGAGGAAAGGCGTCGGGGTTGGAGCCCCGGCGTACTTGCTAGGTGGCAGACGGTGGTCCGTGTCTGTCAGGAGATGGGAAGACGGCTGCCGGAGATTCGAGGTGGACCGGGACAGGGTAGGAGCTCGCCGGTACCGACACCGGAGAACCGACCCAGAAACCGTGCACAGAGGGGGTACCTGGACCCTGAAGCAGAGATCGGAACCACTGGCTTTGTTAATTAACCAGTTGAGGACAGGATTATAGGTCCTGTCCCACCCAAAGTCCCAAAAGAGCAGACCAGCAGCCCACCGCGGGGGATAGGGCATCCGCCAGGGCCCCTTTAGATCCCACGAGTCAGCGTCTGCAGGCAAGGCTCCCATCTGTAGTTCTGGGAGCGGACTCCCATGTTCTATACCGAGACAATCAAGGAGAACTAAGAATAGTGCAGAGGAAAGTGACACAGACCATCACCCCGGGTGAGGGACCAGTATACACCCGGCCACGGCGGTCGGCCACCAGCACCTTGGTTTACCGTTGGACTTGTGTGATTCATTTGACTGTGAGTACAGTGACATCCCCCAGTCTGACCGGTCGCGTCGACCCCTGCAATCACCATCCTCAGCACAGAGACACTGGGCCCCGCGGCATCTATCCCTAACCACGGAGGGGTTAACATCCAGCTGCTATCCCATCGCCCCCGGGTGCTCCCCACCAGCAGCGGTGGTGCCACATCTCACCACACACCATGGGTGGCGTCACCAAGTGATAACAGCAATCCCTGTATCTATACGTCCCCTTTTATTCGAAGTGTCCGCGCGACCCCCGAGTCCGGAGAATCCCTCGAGCCACACTGCAAATCCGAGCAGCCTGACTGCTGGCGTGGGGGGCGGCACATATCCCCTTTTCAAAAAGGGCCCAGGGCACGGAACCGGGCAACGGCCACCAAAGTGACATTCCCCAGATATACACTGCCCGGGACAGAGTATCCCATAACCCTGGGTGACACAGTTGTCCTCCAGAAATGTTCCTATGAGTGTTTCTTCGCCTAAATTTAAGCCTAGATTTATTGGGCCTTATAAGATTTTGGAGATTATTAATCCCGTATCTTTTGGTTTGGCTCTTCCTGGGTTGTTTAAAATTCACAATGTTTTTCATAAGTCTTTGTTGAAGAAACATGTGGAGCCAGTAGTTCCCACGGCGGCGCCTCCGGATCCTGTGTTGGTAGAAGGGGATCTGGAGTATGAGGTAAAGAAAATTTTGGATTCCCGTTTTAATAGACGAAAACTCCAGTACCTTGTTAAGTGGAAGGGGTTATGGTCAGGAGGACAATTCTTGGGTCTTTGCTTCTGACATTCACGCTGACCGATTGGTTCGTGCCTTCCATCATGCCCATCCTGACATACCCTGTGCTTCTCGTGAGAGTTCGGTGACCCCTCCTCAAGAGGGGGTACTGTTGTCAATGTTGTCTGTGTGGGTACTGTTTTGGAGCTCCCTCTGGTGGCTAGGAATGGTAGTGAAGCTGAGTCTTAGTCTCTGAACCTGGCTTGGAGTTCTGTCTTCCCTGTCTTCCTGTGCAAGACCTCTGCAGATAAGTTTGCAAGTTTTTGCTTTGCTTCCTGGTTTACACCTAAAGGCCGCTTTACACGCTGCGATGTCGCTAGCGATCGCACCCGCCCCCGTCGTTTGTGCATCACGGGCAAATCGCTGCCAGTGGCGAACAATATCGCAGGTAAGCGTCACACGAACGTACGACGCCTAACGACGCCGCTGTGGCCGGCAAACAACCTCTTTTTTAAGGGGACGATTTGTGTGGCGTCACACAGCAGGCCACCAATAGAAGCGAAGGGGTGGAAAGCAGCTGCATTAACGACACGCCCACCTCGTTGCCGGAGGACGCAGGAACGCTGTTGTTCGTCGTTCCCGGGGTGTCACATGTAGAGATGTGTGCTGCCTCAGGAGTGATGAACAACCTACGTCCAGAACGAGCAACGACATTTGGAAAATGAACGACGTGTCAATGATCAGGTGAGTATTTGAGATCGTTAGCAGTCGCTGGTAAGTGTCACACACAACGACATCGCTAACGCGACAGCGATATCTCATTAGCGATGTCGTTGCGTGTAAAGCGACCTTTAGGGTGTTTGTTTTTCTTTTTGTTTTATTTGGAATCTGTTTTCTTGCAGGTGAAGATTTGCTTTTCTAGTTTGGTGAGCATGGGGGTTCCCCCTTTGCTAGCTCTTCTGCAAGAAAAGGGAGATTCTCCTTGTCAAACTTGATTATTTGCACTTTTGTATTTTTGTGGGTTTTTTTGGTATTTTGTTCCACGGCTACATCTATTGTGGTCTGTGATAGGGGACTGCGGTCATCTCAGGTTCCAACTACTCTTATTTTTCTTGGTGTTTTTTCTACTAATGGGATTTTTTTGTGATCTTCCATGGTTACCAGATCATAACAGTGGACTGTGCTCTGAGAGTGATTGACTATAGGTGACTGTTATTTTCTGCAGAGTCCAGTCATGGCAGGAAGAAATGATAGATGTCAGTGCCGGATAAAGAGGAAAAGCAAAGATGAATAACCTCAGCTAGAGATGTCGCTGGGAAGTCAGTGTATTACATGTACACACACACACACACACACACACTATACACTATATACAGAGCTCCTGTGTATAGTGTCAATGGTGATCACTGTATTACCTACAGTTAGGTCCAGAAATATTTGGACAGTGACACAATTTTCACGAGTTGGGCTCTGCATGCCACCACATTGGATTTGAAATGAAACCTCTACAACAGAATTCAAGTGCAGATTGTAACGTTTAATTTGAAGGTTTGAACAAAAATATCTGATAGAAATTGTAGGAATTGTACACATTTCTTTACAAACACTCCACATTTTAGGAGGTCAAAAGTAATTGGACAAATAAACCAAACCCAAAAAAAATATTTTTATTTTCAATATTTTGTTGCGAATCCTTTGGAGGCAATCACTGCCTTAAGTCTGGAACCCATGGACATCACCAAACGCTGGGTTTCCTCCTTCTTAATGCTTTGCCAGGCCTTTACAGCCACAGCCTTCAGGTCTTGCTTGTTTGTGGGTCTTTCCGTCTTAAGTCTGGATTTGAGCAAGTGAAATGCATGCTCAATTGGGTTAAGATCTGGTGATTGACTTGGCCATTGCAGAATGTTCCACTTTTTTGCACTCATGAACTCCTGGGTAGCTTTGGCTGTATGCTTGGGGTCATTGTCCATCTGTACTATGAAGCGCCGTCCGATCAACTTTGCGGCATTTGGCTGAATCTGGGCTGAAAGTATATCCCGGTACACTTCAGAATTCATCCGGCTACTCTTGTCTGCTGTTATGTCATCAATAAACGAATGGTTTGCATCTAGATGTGAACCCTTTGTATTTACTTTCATGGAGTCTTCTCTTTACTGTTGACTTAGAGACAGATACACCTACTTCACTGAGTGTGTTCTGGACTCCAGTTGATGTTGTGAACGGGTTCTTCTTCACCAAAGAAAGTATGCGGCGATCATCCACCACTGTTGTCATCCGTGGACGCCCAGGCCTTTTTGAGTTCCCAAGCTCACCAGTCAATTCCTTTTTTCTCAGAATGTACCCGACTGTTGATTTTGCTACTCCAAGCATGTCTGCTATCTCTCTGATGGATTTTTTCTTTTTTTTCAGCCTCAGGATAATCTGCTTCACCTAAATTGAGAGTTCCTTAGACCGCATGTTGTCTGGTCACAGCAACAGCTTCCAAATGCAAAACCACACACCTGTAATCAACCCCAGACCTTTTAACTACTTCATTGATTACAGGTTAACGAGGGAGACGCCTTCAGAGTTAATTGCAGCCCTTAGAGTCCCTTGTCCAATTACTTTTGGTCCCTTTAAAAAGAGGAGGCTATGCATTACAGAGCTATGATTCCTAAACCCTTTCTCCGATTTGGATGTGAAAACTCTCATATTGCAGCTGGGAGTGTGCACTTTCAGCCCATATTATATATATAATTGTATTTCTGAACATGTTTTTGTAAACAGCTAAAATAACAAAACTTGTGTCACTGTCCAAATATTTCTGGACCTAACTGTATATATAGACCTCCTGTCTATAAAGTCACCAGTGATCACTGTATTACCTATACACTATATACAGAATTCCTGTATACAGTATAATGTCACCAGTGATCACTGTATTACATGTACATGGACACTATATACAGAGCTCCTGTGTATAATGGTACTGTCGGTATTATTAGTGTTATTAGTATATACAGTCATATGAAAAAGTTTGGGCACCCCTATTAATGTTAACCTTTTTTCTTTACAACAATTTGGGTTTTTGCAACAGCTATTTCAGTTTCATATATCTAATAACTGATGGACTCAGTAATATTTCTAGATTGAAATGAGGTTTATTGTACTAACAGAAAATGTGTAATCCGCATTTAACCCCTTAACGACCGCGGGCAGTAAAATTACGTCCTAAATGACATAATCTTACTGCCCGCGGTCCTCCGGCGGCAGCATGCCGCGATCGGCACACATCTCAGCTGATTTTCACAGCTGAGATGTGTGCCTGCTAGGCACGAGCAGAATCGTTATCTGCTCGTGCCGATTAACCCCTTATATGGCGCTGTCAATACATGACAGCGCCATTATAAGCGCGATTGCGGTAAGCATTTACTTACCACCCGAAACCGGAAGTCACGTGACGCGATCACGTGACTCCCGATAGTTGTCATGGTAGCACAGGGTCATGTGATGACTCCTGTACTACACATGACTTGGTTTCACTTTCGCTGTGCCCGGGGCACAGCAAAAGAGAAAGACAGCGTATCTGCTGTTTACAGCCTTGTGGCTGTGATCAGCAGATACTGCAGAGCGATCGGATTGCTGATCGCAATAGCCCCCTAGGGGGACTAGTAAAATAAAAAAAAAAAGTTAAAAAATAAGTTTTAAAAAATTAAAAAAAAACAAAAAAACCTAAAAGTTCAAATCACCCCCCATTCGCCCCATTGAAAATTAAAGGGTTAAAAAAATAAAAAATATACACACATTTGGTATCGCCGCGTTCAGAAACGCCCGATCTATCAAAATATAAAATCAATTAATCTGATCAGTAAACGGCGTAGCGGCAAAAAAATTCCAAACGCCAAAACGACGTTTTTTTGTCGCCACAACTTTTGCGCAAAATGCAATAAGAGGCGATCAAAACGTAGCATCTGCGCAAAAATGGTACCGTTAAAAACGTCAGCTCGAGACGCAAAAAATAAGCCGTCATTGAGCCTAAGATCCCGAAAAATGAGAACGCTACGGGTCACGGAATATGGCGTAAAACGTGCGCCACTTTTTTCGGACAAACTTCCGATTTTTTTTTAACCCCTTATATAAAAGTAAACCTATACATGTTTGGTGTCTACGAACTCGCACTGACCTGAGGCATCACACCCACACATCAGTTTTACCATATAGTGAACACAGTGAATAAAATATCTCAAAAACCATAGTGCTATCGCACTTTTTTTGCTATTTTTCAGCATTTGGAATTTTTTTCCCATTTTCTAGTACACAATATGGTAAAACTGATGGTTTCATTTAAAAGTACAGCTCGTTCCGCAAAAAATGAGCCCTCACATGACCATATTGACTGAAAAATAAAAAAGTTACGTCTCTCAGAAAAAGAATGGCGAAAAAAAAAAACGGAAAGCGAAAAATCGGCCGGTCGTGAAAGGGTTAAACAAAAATTGACCGGTGCAAAAGTATGGGCACCTTAACATAAAAGTGACATTAATATTTTGTAGATCCTCCTTTTGCAAAAATAACAGCCTCTAGTCACTTCCTGTAGCTTTTAATGAGTTCCTGGATCCTGGATGAAGGTATATTTGACTATTCCTGTTTACAAAACAATTCCAGTTCAGTTAAGTTTGATGGTCGCCAAGCATGAACAGCACGCTTCAAATCATCCCACAGATGTTCAATGATATTCAGGTCTGGGGACTGGGATGGCCATTCCAGAACATTGTAATTGTTCCTCTGCATGAATGCCTGAGTAGATTTGGAGCGGTGTTTTGGATCATTGTCTTGCTGAAATATCCATCCCCTGCGTAACTTCAACTTCGTCACTGATTCTTGCACATTATTGTCAAGAATCTGCTGATACTGAGTTAAATCCATGCGACCCTCAACTTTAACAAGATTCCCGGTGCCGGCATTGGCCACACAGCCCCAAAGCATGATGGAACCTTCACCAAATTTTACTGTGGGTAGCAAGTGCTTTTCTTGGAATGCCGTGTTTTTTTGCCTCCATGCATAATGCCTTTTTGTATGACCAAACAACTCAATCTTTGTTTCATCAGTCCACAGGACCTTCTTCCAAAATGTAACTGGCTTGTCCAAATGTGCTTTTGCATACCTCAGGCGACTCGGTTTGTGGCGTGATTGCAGAAACGGCTTCTTTCGCATCACTCTCCCATACAGCTTCTCCTTGTGCAACGTGCGCTGTATTGTTGACCGATGCACATTGACACCATCTGCAGCAAGATGATGCTGCAGGTCTTTGGAGGTGGTCTGTGGATTGTCCTTGACTGTTCTCACCATTCTTCTCTGCCTTTCTGATATTTTTCTTGGCCTGTTACTTCTGGGCTTAACAAGAACTGTACCTGTGTTCTTCCACTTCCTTACTATGTTCCTCACAGTGGAAACTGACAGTTTAAATCTTTGAGACAACTTTTTGTATCCTTCCCCTGAACAACTATGTTGAATAATCTTTGTTTTCAGATCATTTGAGAGTTGTTTTGAGGAGCCCATGATGCCACTCTTCATAGGAGATTCAAATAGGAGAACAACTTGCAAGTGGCCACCTTAAATACCTTTTCTCATGATTAGATACACCTGCCTATGAAGTTCAAAGCTCAATGAGGTTACAAAACCAATTTAGTGCTTCAGTAAGTCAGTAAAATAGGAATTACTACCTACCGGTAATGATGTTTCCAGGATCCATCATGACAGCACCACAGGAGTTACTTCCTCCGCCCTCTACAGGGACAGGAACACAAGAGGTTAAAAACCCCTCCCCCTCCCAACCTCTCCAGTCGCTTTTCAAGTACCACACCAGGATGGGTATAACACCAAGTTTATTTATGCTTAAGCTACATACAATGTAAATGACACGCAGTAGAAACAAAGGGAGGGAAATAAAGGTGCTGTCGTGATGGATCCTGGAAACATCATTACCGGTAGGTAGTAATTCCTATTTTCCAGGACCACATGACAGCACCACAGGAGAATACCAAATTAATTCATCCTTGGGAGGGGGGGGGGGGACTACTGCCTGGAGCACCTTCCTACCGAACGAGGTCTGGTGGGAGGACAGAATATCCAACTTGTAGTGTCTACAAAAAGTGTTGGGACCTGACCAAGTGGCAGTTTTGCAAATCTGGTCTAAAGAAGCTCCCGCCCTTTCTGCCCATGTGGTAGATATTGATCTAGTGGAGTGGGCTCTAAGGTGATCTGGCGGGGTCTTACCCGCCAATTGATAGGTTGAGGATATTGTGGCCCGAACCCATCGAGACAGGACAGCCTTAGATGCCGATTTGCCTCGATATTTTCCCCTAAGCTGAAGGAATAAGGTGGAGTCCAATCTCCAGTTCTGGGTGGCCTCCAAATAGCTCAGTACTGTCCGCCTCACATCCAAGGAATGCAGCCACTGTTCCTTTTGGTTCGTGTAGTTGTGGCAAAAGGATGGCAAAACAACTTCTTGTTCTAGAGTAGCAGAGGAGACCACCTTGGGGCGAAACGTCGGATCAAGTTTCAGCACAATCCTGTCATCCAGGACCTGAAGATACGGCTCCCTGATAGACAAAACCTGTAATTCACCAATCCGCTTAGCCGTGGTGATGGCCACTAAAAACACCGTCTTGAAGGACAAATGTTCCATCGAAATGGTAGATAAGGGCTCAAAGGGGGAATTACAAAGGCCATTGAGCACCAAGGTCAGATCCCAGGGAGGCACTGTGGGCCGAATTGTAGGGTGAAGGCGCTGAATCCCCTTCACGAATCTGGCAATCCAGGGATTGGACTCCAGTGGCATGTCAAAGAAGACGCTGAGCGCTGATATTTGGACCTTCAAAGTGCTAGGCGTAAGACCCTTGCGGAATCCCAGTTGCAGGAAATCCAAGATTTTCGGAACATCAGGCCGAGAACTGTCAGCAGGTTCTTCACCCAGAAAGGAGCAGAATTTCTTCCAGATTTTCCTGTAGATGGTCCGGGTAATCTGCTTACGACTTGCCTGGAGTGTAGAGATGACATCAAGCGACAAACCTTTCCGTCTCCGAAACCGCCCTTCAAGATCCAGGCCTACAGCTGAAGGTGAGCCAGGCCCGGGTGACGCACTGGACCCTGGCTGAGGAGATCGTCCATCAGGGGAAGGAGAACCGGATCTGCAACTGACAGGTTTCTGAGCAAAGAGAAACAGCTCCATTTGGGCCAAACCGGGGCTATGAGAATCACATGGGTGCCGTCCTGTTGAATCTTCCGGAGTACCCTGGGGAGCAACGGCAGGGGTGGAAAGGCGTACACCAGTCCCATGGACCAAGGCTGGGCCCATGGCGTCGATCGCAGCCGGAGCATCCCGGGGATTCAGAGAGAAGATGATTTGTAGTTTGGCATTGGTCCTGGACGCGAACAAATCTACCTGGGGTGTACCCCATCTTTTGACCAGATCCTGAAAGACGCTGTCCTTCAGCTCCCATTCCGATGCTCAGGAAGTCCGCGAGATGGTT
This sequence comes from Anomaloglossus baeobatrachus, assembly GCF_048569485.1. NCBI lineage: Eukaryota > Metazoa > Chordata > Amphibia > Anura > Aromobatidae > Anomaloglossus > Anomaloglossus baeobatrachus. The sequence goes on along the minus strand of NC_134360.1, from coordinate 119,663,254 downwards.
GTTCGAGCCCCTAAGATGGATAGCCGAGATGGAGAGAACCGTGCGTTCTGCCCACTGAAAGATCCGTGATGCCAGAGTCTGCAGGGGCAGGTGGCGAGAGCCCCCCGATGATGAAGGAACGCCACCGCCGTAACATTGTCCAAGAGGACCCGAACATGGCGACCGTGGAATAAGGGAGGAGCCGCCTGTAGAGCCTGCCATACCGCTTGCAGCTCCCTGAAATTGGACGACTGGGTTGACACCTCCAGGGGCCACCTGCCTTGAAAGTAAAGGGAGTCCACATGGGCGCCCCAGCCCGTCTGACTGGCATTGGTTGTGAGCGTGACGGAGGGCGAACAGTCCCACAGAACGCCCAATTGAAGATTTTTCCTGCACATCCACCATCTGAGACCTTGAATGACCTGAGGGGTCAGGGAAATCTTCCAATGGAGGGACCAGCGGAACCCCACAGTGTAAGACAGGATCAGCTTTTGGAGTGGCCTGGAGTGATATTGACTCCAGCGAACACATTGGATGCAGGAAGTCATCATGCCCAGGATGCTCATGGCCTCTCTGACGGAGCACTGGTTCTTTTGGCTGAAGGTCCGGATTTTTGACCTGATGTCGACTACTTTTTGAGATGGCAAAAAGGATGTTCGCGCATCGGAGTCCAGAAGAATGCCCAGAAACACCTTTCTCGTCTCCGCCCGGAGATTGGACTTCTGATCGTTTATGATCCAGCCGAGGGACGTCAGCAGAGTCAAGGTGGTGGCGATCGTCCGGGAGAGCTCCTCCGGGGAATCCGCCAACAGCAGAAGGTCGTCCAAGTAAGGGACGATGGACACGTTGGATCTTCGCAGGTGCGCCACAACTTCCGTCATTATCTTCGTGAACACCCTGGGAGCAGAAGAGAGACCGAATGGAAGGCACCGGAAATGGAAATGATACATTACTCCGTCCCTCTCCAACGCAAACCTCAGGTATTTCTGGTAGTGTGGGTGAATGGCTATGTGGTAGTATGCGTTTTTCAGATCTACCGTGGCCATGACAGAATGGGTGTTGAGAAGAGGGATGGTGGATTTTATTGATTCCATCCGGAATCTTTTGTACCGGACCCACCGATTGAGGGGCTTTAAATTTATGATTGTCCGGAATTCTCCGAAGGGTTTGGGAACAGAGAATAGGGAAGAATAGTGGCCCTGGAACTGTTCTGAGATCGGAACCAGGAGGACTGCTCCGGTGTGTAGTAAGGTATCCACATCCGACAATAGGCGGTTGGCAAGTGACTGCGACTGCGGTTTCGTCAGGAGGAATCTGGTTGGGAGGTGTAGCGGGGTGGGGGTCCCCCAGGACGACAAAGAGGCAGTGACCCAAAAAGTCCAATCAACATAAGTTTATTTACCGCTGCTGCACAGGATATACGTCCTCCAGGATACAGCCAGGCTATATACAGTCCATAGGTTACCACGTCACACAGGTACCCACTGCCGTAGAAGACGGTCTTACTGTACCCCGTACTGCTTTTCAGGGGGCCCACAGACCTGTGTTATCACACCACACGGGTCTGAACTCCTCTCAGCTTCTTGCGCTGCAGCTTACAAAGCAACTCTGCCCCACCCAGGCCTTTACAAGGAGCTTTTAAATGAGAACTGTGGCCATGAGCCACCTGCATAACCCGGACTGGAGGTTAGTGGACTGACCACTATGTAGGGCTCTAATATGTTTCTGTACGCATTCTGGGAGATACGTACCATCCGTCACATATGAATGTCCCCACTATCTCACATACCCCCCCCCTCCGTTCAAACCCGAGGGGATGAACGGACGCTCCCAAACAGGCCGCCCGAGACAGGGCATCGGCATTGCCCTGGGACGAACCGGCCCGATGTTCCACCGTAAAACTAAAATTCTGAAGGGACAGGAACCAGCGGGTGACCCGGGCATTCCGTTCCTTCGCATTTCTCATCCAGACGAGGGGCGCGTGGTCCGTCACCAACCGAAACTGTCGCCCGAGCAAATAATAGCGCAGGGACTCCAAGGCCCATTTAATAGCCAAGCACTCCTTCTCCATTACGCTATAATTTTTCTCCGCCGGGGTAAGTTTCCGGCTCAAGTAGGTAACCGGATACTCAGTGGAGGCATCCGTTTGCACAAGGAAGGTGTTACCGAAATCGGGGCTAATGAGGACCGGTTGTCCACACAAGGCAGTCTTCATGGACTGAAACGCTTCCTCAGCCTGAGGGGTCCAGCGTACCATGGCCGCCTTTTTACCCTTCAACAGATCGGTCAAAGCCGCCGTTCTTCCAGCAAAGTCCGGTATAAACCGCCGGTAATACCCGACAATGCCGAGGAACGCTCTCACCTGTTTAGTGGACACTGGTCTGGGCCACTTTTGGATGGCCTCTATTTTATTTATTTGAGGTTTGATCACCCCGCGGCCAATCACGTACCCCAAATAGCGGGCTTCCTCCTGACCGATTGCACATTTTTTTGGGTTGGCGGTCAATTCTGCCGCCCGCAGGGAGTTAACGACGGCCTGGACCTGGGACAAGTGGGTCTGCCAATTGGTACTGAATATGATAATGTCATCTAAATAGGCGGAAGCGTACCTCTGATGGGGTTCCAACACTATGTCCATCAGTCTTTGGAATGTAGCCGGGGCTCCATGTAACCCAAAAGGCAAGACAACATAGTGGTAGAGCCCATCTTGTGTTATAAAGGCTGTTTTTTCCTTGGCTGACTCTGTCAGTGGCACCTGCCAATAGCCTTTGGTAAGGTCCAGCGTCGTGAAATATTGAGCCTTTCCCAACCGTTCAATAAGTTCGTCCACCCGGGGCATAGGGTACAGGTCAAACTTGGAAACCTCATTCAATCGCCTAAAATCATTGCAGAAACGTAGCGACCCATCGGGTTTTGGTATTAGCACAATGGGACTAGCCCAGTCACTCTTTGATTCCTCGATTACCCCTAGGGTAAGCATCTGCTTCCCCTCTGCTGCAATGGCTTGTCTCCGGGCCTCGGGCACCCGGTATGGTTTCATACGCACCTTTACCCGAGGCTCGGTGACGATATCATGTTGGATAACCGAAGTACGGCCAGGTAACTCGGAAAACACATCCGAGTTCTGCTGTACTAACTTCCGAACTTCACGACGCTGCGGTTTAGTGAGCGTGTCGCCTAGGTGTACCCCCCCTTCGGTTCCCAGGATGGGCGGCACTACCGGATCCCCACAGGGCCCCACCGGTGTTATTCCCGTAACCATACAGTCCCGGTCTTTCCAGGCTTTAAGCAAGTTAACATGATACAATTGTTCCGGCTTCCTCTTTCCCGGCTGGTGTACTCGGTAGTTCACCTCCCCCACCTTTTCCCGTACCTCATATGGCCCCTGCCATTTGGCCAACAATTTACTCTCGGCCGTGGGCACCAAAACCAAGACCCGATCCCCTACATTAAAGGATCTGATGGTGGCCCGTGTGTTATAAGTGCGCCTTTGTGCCCCTTGTGGCCTTGTTAAATGTTCTTTTACGATAGGCAAAACCACTGTGATGCGGTCTTGCATTTGAGCCACATGTTCAATCACACTTTCATATGGGGTGGTCTCCTGTTCCCATGTCTCCTTGGCTACGTCCAGCAAGCCCCTAGGGTGTCTGCCATAAAGCAACTCGAATGGTGAAAACCCCGTGGACGCCTGCGGTACTTCTCGGAGCGCAAACATAAGATAGGGCAACAGCATGTCCCAATCCCTCCCGTCCTTGGCAACCACCTTTTTAAGCATGGACTTAAGGGTTTTATTACACCGCTCGACCAGCCCATCGGTTTGCGGATGATACACCGATGTGCGCAGGTGCTTTATTTTCAACAATTTACATAATTCCTTTGTCACCTTGGACATAAACGGGGTCCCCTGGTCAGTAAGGATCTCCTTTGGTAGCCCAAGACGACAAAACATGGAAAACAACTCCCGGGCAATAAGCTTAGCAGAGGTATGGCGCAGCGGAATGGCCTCTGGATAGCGGGTGGCGTAATCTACAACCACCAAAATGTGTTGGTGACCGCGCGCGGATTTTACCAGGGGTCCTACCAGATCCATTGCAATTCGTTCAAAAGGTTCCTCTATAATAGAGAGAGGCACCAATGGACTCCGGAAACTTGCAATGGGCGAGGTCAGCTGGCAGTCCGGGCAGGATTCACAGAATTTCCGTACATCTGCGTACACTCCCGGCCAAAAGAACCTCTGTAAAATATGCTCTTGTGTCTTGGTAACCCCTAAGTGCCCCCCCAGGGGGTGTGAGTGAGCCATGTTAAGCACTGCCCGACGGTGGGATTGGGGCACTACCAGTTGTTCTATCTCTTCCCTGATTTTGTCTATTCGGTAGAGTAAATCGTTATAAACCGCCATACGTGGAAAGACAACTTCTGCCCCTGGTTGTTGGGCCACCCCATTCACCTCTTTTACGTTACCCCACGCCTGGGAGAGGGTAGGATCCCTCAGCTGTGCCGTCCCGAAGACCTCCCGGGACGTGTCCAGCTCCGGGATCGCTACGGTCTCTTCGCTGTCTCCCGCCAATACTTCTAGGGGACCCCGGTCAGGTTCTCCCCTTGTCCCAAGGTCGGTGATCCCTACAGCAGGTATTCCCGCCTCGGGATCATCGGGCTCTGCACCCGAACCCATTCTTGCTTGGGAAGACATGCCATTTCTCTCCCACAAGCACTAGAACAACGGAAAATCCCTTCCCAGCACTACCCCGTATGGTAGAGTTTTCACCACTCCTACCACATGCGTCACGTCTCCGCACGGAGTGGAGAGGCATACCTCTGCTGTTGGATATTTGCGGAGTTCACCATGTATACATACAATCCCAACCTCCCTCTTCGTGGACTCCAACCCCGATACCAGCGACCCATGTACGAGGGTCACTATACTGCCCGAGTCCAACAGGGCCTCTGCCCGATGTCCATTTATATACACATGACAGAGAGGAGGTTCAAGAATAGGGCGTGCAGCATACACCGTATTAGCATACATAGACATTCGGCATGTGTACCCACAATCCATGGCCTCCGTAATCAAAGGGCAATAAGCGGCGATATGGCCGGGCCCTTGACATCTCCAGCACTTCATGGCGGTGGCCCCACCAGTTTTTGTTACCTTTCTTGGGGGGACTAGTCTTTTGCCACTCTCAGTGCGGGTTACCCCCTCAGTATGGGTTTGGTTTTTGTTGTTCACCTGCGCCGTACGTGTCTCTCGGCCAGGGTCCTGTGGCCGCCGGGCCTGACGCCCTGGGGGCAGAGTCTCGTATAAAGTCCTGGGTGGCGGTATATCGCTCAACTAGACTCACCACCTGATCCAGGTTACCCGCGTCCCCTTGCCCCACCCAACATTGTATAGCGACTGTCAGAGTCCGCACAAACCGGTCGACCACCACCCTTTCCACCATCTGGGCTGGAGACAACATCTCCGGCTGTAACCACTTTTTCACCAATTGAAGTAGGTCATCTGCCTGAGACCTGGCAGGACAGGTATCCACATAGGTCCAGGAAAATACCCGCTGAGCCCTCACGTAGGTATTGACCCCCAGACGGGCAAGGATCTCACCTTTCAGTTTCTCATAGTCCAGGGCATCCTCCCGGCTGAGGTCAAAGCAGGCTTTCTGGGCGTCCCCTATCAGGAATGGAGTCACCACTTCCGTCCACTGGTCTGCCGGCAGTTTTTCCCGCTCCGCTGTGCGCTCGAATACCGTAAGGAAGACCTCCACGTCATCCTCCGGGCTTAGCTTCCGTAGGGCAGAGCGAACCCTGTCCCGGGGTACCCGTTGGTCGGAGGCAGTTGCTGGCGGTGTCTCACGCAGGGCCGCAATTTGCTGCCGTAGCAATGTGTTTGCCTCTTGTTGTTGTCGCTGGGTTTCCTGATGCTGCCGCTGGAATTCCTGGTGCTGCCGCTGTGTCTCCTGATGCTGCCGCTGGGATTCCTGGTGTTGCTGCTGGAACAGACTCAGTTGCTCCCTGTTGTTTCTGCTGAGTGAGTACCAGCTGCCGCAGAAGCTCCTCCATGTTGTCAGCAGGTTTATACCGTAGCGTAGCAGGCTTGATTATTGACATGCAGCGGTGGGGTATGCCTCAAGTCTCAATGCCCACATTCTCCACCATAATGTAGCGGGGTGGGAGTCCCCCAGGACGACAAAGAGGCAGTGACCCAAAAAGTCCAATCAGCAAAAGTTTATTTACCGCTGCTGCACAGGATATACGTCCTCCAGGATACAGCCAGGCTATATACAGTCCATAGGTTACCACGTCACACAGGTACCCGCTGCCATAGAAGACGGTCTTACTGTACCCCGTACTGCTTTTCAGGGGGCCCACAGACCTGTGTTATCACACCACACGGGTCTGAACTCCTCTCAGCTTCTTGCTCTGCAGCTTACAAAGCAACTCTGCCCCACCCAGGCCTTTACAAGGAGCTTTTAAATGAGAACTGTGGCCATGAGCCACCTGCATAACCCAGACTGGAGGTTAGTGGACTGACCACTATGTAGGGCTCTAATATGTTTCTGTACGCATTCTGGGAGATACGTACCGTCCGTCACATATGAATGTCCCCACTATCTCACAGGGGGTTCCTGAAAATTCTATTCATAGACCTTCCCCCACCACTTGAAGGACCCATGGATTGGAGGTTATCTATTGCCAGGTGCCCAAAAACTGGCTGAGCCTCCCCCCGATAATGGCGTCAGGATCTATCCTGTTTCCTGCGGGGTTTGAATTGGGGTTGCCTATCTGGACCGCCCTTATGGAAACCCCACCTGCCCGTCTTACCCCTACCCTTATAGTCCTGCCTAGCGGGCCGAAACCTCCGGGAGGGAAGGGAACGTGGGGGTCTAACCTCCGGGAAACCGCCCTTTTTATCGGAAGCCTTTTCTAGGAGTTCATCTAGAGCAGGACCGAACACCCGGGCACCTGAAAAGGGAAGGGACCACAGCTTATTTTTGGACGCTCCGTCACCAGACCAGGTTTTCAACTATATGGCCCTGTGGGCAGAATTAGTAAGCACAGACTCAGCGGAAGCATCTGCCATGAATCCTGTTGCCAGATTTAGCATAGGAAGGGATTCCAAGATGGCGTCTCTAGGGACGTTATCCCGAACCTGAGTTTCCAGGTCCGATAATCAACGGGACATAGACCGAGCCACGGAAGTAGCGGCAATGTTGGCCTTAATGGTGGCTGCAGAAGCCTCCCAGGCGTTTTTAAGAAGGCCATCAGCCTTCCTATCCATGGGGTCCCGGAGACCCGAGGAGTCCTCAAACGGAATGGATGTCTTCCGTGCGACTTTTGCCACGGGAACATCAATTTTGGGAACATCCTCCCATTCCTTGATGTCGTCGGGTTCAAACGGCAGCCTGGCTTTAAAGTCCCTGGGAACAAGCAATCTTTTCTCCGCCTCCTCTCACTCGGCCAGGCCTGCGGAAAACAAGTAACGCCGTTCTTCATCAGGGAAGGAACCCAGGACCTCATCGTCCCCTGGGGAGTCGGAGTTCCTGGACATCTCATCTTCCTCTGAGGACTCTAACAGATGGCGGGGATCGCTTTTGTGCAGGAGGCGCCGGGGGCTCTGGAGGGGGGACGTGACTTGCAACGACAGCCTGAACCTCCTCCCGTATCATGGACCTCATGTCCGACAGGAGGGTAGTCTGCTCTTCAGAGATCAGTTTTGTAATACAGGTCTCGCAGAGCTTCTTAACACAGGTGTCAGGGAGGTTAACATCACACACCGCACAACGTTTAACTTTAGCGGTACATTTCTTTTTGGGGATGGTGCCAGAACCCACAGAAGGACCTCCACCTTACATCCTTAGGGGTTTTAGTGTCTGATTCCTTTTCAGCCATCACAGGCAGTGCTGGCAGCCAAATGAAAAACAATGTACCACCCCCCTACCCTTCCAGGTTTTTATTACCTGAGTGAAGGGTCCAGGTCGCAGTCCTGCCGTCCAAGTCCCGTGTTCAAATTTCGCGCCAATTTTTCGGGGCCGTACTGACCCGGAAACCGGAAGTGCGGCGTCCGCGCATGCACCGGCGTTCTCCACGCTGTGCCCGGAAGCATCGCGTGGCTGGAGGCAGGAGGCCGAGAGCCCTCTCCTCGGAGGGAAGCGGCAGGCGCCGGGAGCTGCAGCTCGACTGGCGCGGCTGAGGGACCCCGTGCAGCTAGGTGTCGGCCTGGGGCATCTTGACAGGCCGGAGGGAGAGAGAGCGGAGCCCCCCTCGATCCACCTGGACCCCGTACATCCCGGTAAGTTCTTACGTCCGTCCTGTACAGGGACAGGAAAAACACTGGAGAGGTTGGGAGGGGGAGTGGTTTTTAACCTCTTGTGTTCCTGTCCCTGTAGAGGGCGGAGGAAGCAACTCCTGTGGTGCTGTCATGTGGTCCTGGAAAAAGTAGTTAGGAGTGTTCAAATCAAGAAATTGATAAGGGTGCCCATACTTTTGCACCAGTCAAATTTTGTTTAAATGCGGATTGCACATTTTCTGTTAGTACAATAAACCTCATTTCAATCTAGAAATATTACTGAGTCCATCAGTTATTAGATATATGAAACTGAAATAGCTGTTGCAAAAACTCATTGTTATGAAGAAAAAAGTTTAATATTAATAGGGGTGCCCAAACTTTTTCATATGACTGTACTAGTAATACTATTTGGAGGATAGTAAGGGCCGTTATACTGCATGGAGGGCTATATGGGGGTCACAGTTGGGGATCGTGCTGTGTTGGGGTCACCATTCATTGCCAGAGTAGTTAAAGGGGAGTACAGTAGGGTCATCAAACTGTGTGGAGGATATTGTGGACGAATTTACTGTGTTTGTGGGGCACTTTTGTTACCATCATATTTATGACTGCAATGAAAGGGGATCTAGGGGGCAGGAGGAAAATTACCTGGTATGGGCTGTAAAGTTGTGAAGTATGCTCTTCTGTGATCCAGCCGAATATTATTATTTATATATGTTGTTTCTTTTTTGGGGGGGCCAATTAGACATTCTGCTATGGGGCCCATGATTTCTATGTACACCCCTGGTTGCCACTATCGCATAGAGAATAAAAGAGTTCCCAGCGCCCCGTATTTCCTACTACCCAGGGTACATCTAGAATCTCTCAGGACGATCCCGCGCCACTTCAAGCTGCGCCATAACTGTGATCCCACAAACCTCAAAATTAGAGAAATCGACCAAGTTCAACTTGGATCGAGAGGAGGTAATAAAAATCGTATCTTGACGCAGCTGGAGTGCCGCTGGATCGTACGTTTAGGGACAATGTCCCCACCTGGCTTAAACAAACAATTATCTTTTTCTCCATTTCTGTAATAGTGAGGGATCCTCCGCTCCCCCTTCAATGTAATTTTATGTGTGTTTTGTATTATGTTTTTAATCCTTGTTTTTCTATTTTTCTTCTTTTTTCTTTTTCTTTTATTACTTCTTTTATCCTTAGGGTATTCTGATGGACTGCCATTCATGTTGCTTGTCAATAACCAGACAAGGATAGAAAACGTGAATTTGATTACATCTCTTCCTGGTGCCTCGTTATTTATGCAATTGAATGATATATTGAGGTATATACTCTGTTCAGGGAGTTGTACTATCTCATTTTGAATTCTATGTCTTGGATGTATGGGCTCTTAGATGGACATATTTGTATGATATATGTGTGAGGAGCTCGTATATCCACACTGCTAGGGGTTCAACACTACCCACTTTTTTTCTTCTCTCTGTGATATTCCTTATATCTGGAATTACATCTATTTCCCCTTGTCTGTGCTTGCTATTTCAATTGCCCACAACTAACATGGTGTACCTGAGTACATGTGATGGGCATTTGCACTCTGACGCCGGCCGAAGATGCTTCCTCAAAGGGGAATTATGGGTATATGACGTCAGGAGGATTTCCTCCCACCCATGCTTCCCCTGGAATGGTTGGAGGGCGGTGATCACGTGTGCATAATACCGCCTCCCACATGCGCTCATTTTATGGCGCCCACACTATTTAAACACACATCGTTCACTCTCCCTATGGCCCCCCGAAGAAGATTACCTCGAAACGTACATCGGGCAAGGGACGGGACCCGACATCTGAGCCCCACATGTGATTATTATGGGTAAGTCTGGAGGACGGTGCCTTTAAATTATCGCTGGAACGGACGGGCACATTATGGTTGCTAATTGAGCTTGAACGCCATCTAGTGTCTGTCTGGTTAATAGCTAAATTCAATATAAGAAATTTAAGCTATCTGTACCTGTGCTCCAGATGCGTTACAATACGTTTACTATTGCCCATGTTCTGATTGGGTTGGTGAAGGCTCTGATGTCCGGTTCCGCCCCTTTTGGGCTTTTTACTGGTGTCCTCACTTTCTGTCCTGCCCCCTTTTTTGGACTTTATGTGCTTGATTTATTATTAGATTAACCGCATAGTGTGTATATGATCTTAATATAATAAACTGTTTTTTGTATTTTTCCACAATAAAAATAAATTAATTATAAACAGTTTCTGTGTTTACTGGCAATATGGTGATATATATATCTTGGGTCATATAATCTCCCAGAGGTTGAGTTCATGGGATGTATCGATAGGGAGTGACCCGATGATTGAAAAATGAGGTTCCAATTTTGCCTTGCTTTTGTTGTTATTTGGAGGATAGTAAGGGCCGTTATACTGCATGGAGGGCTATATGGGGGTCACAGTTGGGGATCGTGCTGTGTTGGGGTCACCATTCATTGCCAGGGTAGTTAAAGGGGGGTACAGTAGGGTCATCAAACTGTGTGTGGAGGGTATTGTGGAAGAATTTACTGTGTTTGTGGGGCACTTTTGTTGCCATCATATTTATGGCTGCAATGAAAGGGGATCTAGGGGGCAGGAGGAAAATTACCTGGTATGGGCTGTAAAGTTGTGAAGTATGCTCTTCTGTGATCCAGCCGAATATTATTATTTATATATGTTGTTTCTTTTTGGGGTGGTCCAATTAGAAATTCTGCTATGGGGCCCATGATTTCTATGTACACCCCTGGTTGCCACCATTGCATAGAGAATAAAAGAGTTCCCAGCGCCCCGTATTTCCTACTACCCAGGGTACATACTGTATTATTCGAATTATAAGACGCACTTTTCCTCCCAAAAATTTGGGAGCAAAATGAGGTATGCATCTTAAAATCCGAATATAGTTACCGGGAGGGGTAGAATTGGCGCTGGGGGCTCTCTGTGCGGGCGACTAGGTACCTTTGTGTGCGAGGCGGCAGGCTGGTTGGCTACCTCTCTGTCTGGGGTGGCAGGCTTGCTGTGCGGGATGCGGTGGATGTGCTGGCAGCGGAAACTGCGGTGGCTGTGCAGTGGGATTCTCAGATGCTTTGGCTTCAAATAATGGCACCCAGAGTAAGCACGCGCGTGTGCAGATGGAGCTCTCGGCTGAGAACTCCATCTGCGCACGCACCGCTCCGAGCGCCATTTCTTTGAAGCCCGGACCACGACAGAGTATCTTGGAACACCAGACGGACCGGCCTGCTCCACACAGCCACAGCACCTTCCACTGACAGCATAGACCCCACCGCTGACAGAACAGACACCACCAGCACCTCCCCTGTGTCCTGTGACTCCACTCCACCGCCGCTCCCCCTAAGGTAAGACAACACCGGAGTATAGAACGGACCCCATTTTTTTTTTCTTTTTTAACCTGTTTTAGCTCTAAATTTGGGGTGCGTCTTATAATCTGGTGCATCTTATAAAATGAAAAATACGATATTTGCAGTTTTCTTAACTATCTATTGTCCCCTCTGTATAATGTGCCTGCCAGATACTATTTTATGGATATTATTGCACAGTGTCAGTATATTATTTTGGTTAAAAGAAAAAAGTTTTGGTACAGTGTTAGCCAGTTGAAAAATGATTGATTGCTCTCAGTGAGAGTACTTTCACTGAGAGCAATCAATTATATTATTTTGGGGACATTCCTGTAGGATTATTTTATCCTGTCCCAATATATTTGGAAATGATTTTTTTCCTGTCCAACATGTATTTAAGTGCTTTTAATGAAATATTGAAATATGTATTTGTTACTATAGATAGATACAGAATATGATTTGGGTGTGCATTTTCTTGTAGCAGGCAGCAAGCGTTTTCTCCTTTTTTTTTTAATTAATATTTGTGTTTGGACTGTAATTATATATATATATATATATATATATATATATATATATATGCAAAGGTGAAAAATATGAGTATTAATCAGATCACTTAATCAGGTGCTTTCACATTACAAGTTGTGTGGAGAAACAAGCCATCACTTAATGCTGCCCAGTATATGTATAATTGAACTATATAAAACATACAACTAATCAGGTGATTAATTGATCTGATTAACATTCTGCTGTGTTGGGAAAGTGAAACCCTTTTTATTTGGCCATTTCTACTACGCATACTGGAAACGCATAGACTGCGCTTTATATGCGCTATCACTGCTTGATGCACTGTAATTGATTTGGAATAAAGATACTTCACATGTACTGAGCTGGAGCCTCATATGTGTGAACTTTGGATTGCTTGGAGCCATGGCAGTGCTGAATCTGGGACTCCATGGAGAAGGGGAATGGACACTGATGAGCTGAATACATTATGTATTTCACAAAAGTGAGGACCCCCGTGACTTAAGTCATATTTGTACATTACTTTTTTTTGCAGATATCAAACACAGTAAGTTTACATTTTAATTATGAGGACATAATTTCTATTAGAAGCTGTCATTGGTATTGAGGTGGTTATACTACTTTTTTACCACTAGGTGGTGGTCATTATCTAGTATTTGATAGTGAATAAATAGTATATGTCTTATATTGAAATTAATATTCTACTATAGAGATGGCCACATTATTGTTTCTAGGTGGTATTTATTACCTTTTGTAGTATTTTCTGATACATTATAGCCCATCTATATATTATTGTAAACTCTATTTATTTTGGTAAGGGAAATAAATTCTATGCCCACTTAACCATTGGAATATTGTTTTGTGTATCATTGGAACTAGCTATCCTTGTTTACAGAATTTGACATATTTTGGTTAAATAGTTGTTTATGAATTTTTAATAATTAAATTAGTAAATTCTTGAACTTTTATACTCTTGTTTAAATTTATTTTCTGGTTGGTTATAGTGTTTTGAGTTTAGCTCCACAACATGTATTTTGTATGTATCACCATGCCACTTGCAGGCTGCGTAGTAATTCATCCTTCAAGATCACACAATGTATGATCATGGAGGCCCTGTCAGCAGTGGATATCTGCAGTGGCAGCATGTCGCCGTTCCAGTGGCTGTGTCCAGATGTGTGATCTGGAAGGACGAATTACTACGCAGCCTTCAAGTGGCATGGGGATCTGGAACATCAGATGGACCCCAATACAGCTAGTTAGGTCTATCTACCTTCTTTGAGGGCAAATAAGAGGATGATGAGATTGATCTAATCAATCAGACACATCCTGCTATCTATACATCCCCTGATGAACCCCGGCACGCCTGGGGGAAACGCGTAGGGATCAACATCAGTCCTAGCAGATAAGTACTGGGACCTTTAGGCCTAGAATCTATATATGTGGGTTAGGACCCTAATCATACGTATCCCTTTTACACTATAGCCAGATGATATTCTGCACAATTGGGGATTGACATATTTTGTGTGGGACTATTGTCTGACCACGGATAATTACATCAATGACATATGACTGTGTAACTACTTCAGCACATTGCACTTCGTGGTGGTATAGGTTATGTGATAGTGACAAGGGCAAATAGGGTCAGCCGCCGAGGAACGGGGGCACCCAAAACATTAGGATGAACTAAACCTCCGTTGTCAGAAAGGGATCAGCCTAGGGAATATCAGGTCCTTTAACATTGTAATATTTGTTTAACCTGACAGTGCCTTAAATAGTAGCAACACTATCGCACACTCTATTGCTCACTGCCCTATCCAGAAGCTCACCTAGCTTTTATGCACTTCACGACATTGGTCTGTGACTTCACAATTGGGTATTGCCCCTGTGTCTATATTGATTTCCAGGTAGAATGTCACTTTGGTGGCCATTGCCCGGTCCCGTGCCCTGGGTGCTTTTTAATGGGGAGTATTAGTATGATGCCCTGACAAAACCAGGTTGTCACAGAAAACTGCATCCATCTTCCAGATGCAGGATTCCCTCCTCCTTGGCCTTCCAACACAATCCCACACAGGTACATACACCAGCCACAAAACCCTAGTCACTCCCCCAGGACAATAGGGAGACACCAGTGGGCGGGGCCAGGTAGATTGAGACGCCCACCTAGGGGTCCTGAGGTGTTAAGGGGAGGGAACAAAGAGTGTAGAGTCGAGCAGAGGAACTGAGAGGAGTGAAGTGGTAGTTGGGGGTTGTAGCTCCCGGACTACCTGAGCTGACTAGGTGGCAGACGGCAGAGCAGGGCCACATGGCCATGGAGATCCGCTCGCGGGAGACCTTAAGTGGACGGGGCAGGGTTGTAGCCCGCCAGTGCCGACAGCGGGAATCCGGTCTGGAGGCCGTGTACAGTCGGAGTACCTGGACCCGAGGGCGAGGACAGCTGCAAGCACCTTTCCAATTAACCAGCAGGGGACAAGATTTCAAGTCTTGTCCCACTAGCAGCCCAGATAGAGTGAGACGGAAGCCCAACGCGGGGGATAGGGCGTCTGCAAGTGCCTGTTAAAATCCCAAGGGTCAGATCTTGCGGTCCACAGCTCCCACAGAAAAGTCACCGGGAGTGGACTTTCCCTGTTTCATGCGGACTAGTCAACACACAAGACACCAACACAAAAGTGCAGGAGGAGGGGCCCCTGTCCTGTCTACCGGTGTGCGGGACCCGAGCACACCCCTCCAGAGGCTACCGGTTTACGGCACTTTGTTTACTATATGGACTCTGTGTGACTTTATTCAAAGTGGTGAGTACGCCGGTATCATCCGGTCCAGCCCTGCAGACTGCGTCCCAGCTCTCCACCTGCACCTGGGCCCCGGGACAACGCCTCCCATACCCGTGGAGGAGATACCATCCTGCTGCCCCGCTCCACCAGCCCTGGGCACTCCATGCCAAGGCAGCGGCGGTGTCACCAACATTCACCGCAACCCACGGGTGGCGTCAGTGCCAAACTCTCCCCTGTAAATACCCCCCTTTCTCTCAGTTCTGGGCGACGGACTGCTGCACGAGCCCGGGTCCGGCTGCCACTTGAGCCACAGCAACCTCCCGGATCCGAGCGTCTTGAGCAGCCCTCCTGCCGTGGTCTGTTCCCCACCCGCAACAGAAACTTGGCATCACAAACAGGATACTTACCCCATCCACTAACCTGGTTGAAGTGCTCCTTTTCAAAAACAACAACCTCACCATCTTCATCCCCAAAAAGAGCGCGAGACTGAAGCTCTGCCCACCTCCTGTGAATGCAGCCAGAACCCAGTGACTTCCAAAGCAGGAAGCAGCAAAGGACAGTGGGTCCCGCGAGACTGCTGTTGAAAACCAAGGGGGAAGCACCGGAAAGATGTTGGCG
This sequence comes from Anomaloglossus baeobatrachus, assembly GCF_048569485.1. NCBI lineage: Eukaryota > Metazoa > Chordata > Amphibia > Anura > Aromobatidae > Anomaloglossus > Anomaloglossus baeobatrachus. The sequence continues at coordinate 119,647,718 of NC_134360.1, read as the reverse complement.
CCTGATGGTGATGGGGGAGCCGTGGCTCCTGCAGCAGTGCAAGATGACGGGGAAGCAGCAGGACCCGCTCTGGTCGCAGGAGCGGCGGACCCTGCGGTCCCGGCAGTCACGCAAGTGTGGAGCCCAGGGCTGCTACTGCGGTCTTGTGCGTTACCTTCAGGGACTCCACGGGACGGTCTGGTCACAGGTAGGGGACCTTCTCTTTTGATTTGCGTGACGCCACTCTCGGTATTGCGGTCAGTGGGGACCGCCACTGCAGATTAAGGGGTGTCTGGGGCTGATGGTGGGTGCAGTTAGTTGTAGTGGCCTCCCAAGAGTGAGGCAAGCCCCAGGGCCCTCAGTAAGTGTGTGGAACCACAGGTCGCAGAATGACTCAAACACAGCCCAAGAAGTCTTTTAACGTGTTTACTCACTGTTTGGTGGTCACTGTGAGATGCCCGGGCGACACTGCGATAACCAGGTGGAACCAGGAATTCCAGAAGGCCGTTCTGAGGGTAGCTGTCCACTCGCCCTCCTTGCACTCCTTTTGTTTGGGAGGATCCCTTACTTGAAGTATGGTAGGATTCCTCCAGCGAAGCTGTTTTCAACCCCACTCCCCTCTCTGGCCCGTCTGCCGGCAGCGTGACCTTGGTGGGATGGCTTCTGGCCCTGTCCCCTTATGGGCCTCCTGATTGCTGCTTGACTCGGACTCTGTGTTGTGGTGGTGAGGGCATGAAGTACCCCCACCTGAAGGTTGAGCAGCTCTGGATGATTAGCTGTCTGCTCTGGGGACCCATCTCCCCTTGCGTGCTGGAATACCAGGGATCCCCTTACTAAGCCACCTCTCTCTAGGTGTCTTTCAGGCTTACCCACAGGTACCCTTTCTCCCCCATTTTCAGCTACTGCACTCCGCAGGGCCTGGCTGACATGAAAGACCCTCTGCTCCCTTCCACACTCCTCAACACTCTGCTTCAGACTGCTTGCTCCTCCTTCTCTTCCTGTCTGCCCTGCTTCCTAGCAACCAGCCTCTGAGCACACCCCTTGATGGGAATTGTAAGTTAACCCCTTCTGGCTACCCAAGTGTCCCTTCTAATGGTGTGGGAGACCTGGTCACTATGTGTTTGTGTGTGCACCTCATCCTGGCCCTTGGAGATTACCTGGAAGCACTGCCCCAGCATGGGTGCAATACTCTGTGGTGCCTGACCAGGTCAGGGGCGCCACATTCTCCCTTGGTTATCAGCAGCACGTCCTCGGGCTGCAAAGACAAGAAGAAAAAGGTAATTACAAACTTTTCCCACACGGGCAATTATTTACATTGCAACATTTAAAACATACCAGGTACCATTCCACCACCAACCACCCACAAGCCCGAAACCCACCCAAAAACCTCCAGTAGGTAGGTCACCGGTCCTTTTAGCGACCAGGTCTGGGCCATCTGTTTCCCCAGACCTTTCCTCCAATCTTCCTCTCCTGGGGAGGGTGGTGTAAGGTAGGCCCCATATACAGGCGTACCTGCTTCCGAGTGTTGGAGGGCAGGCCCCATAAACAGGCGTGCCCCCTTGTTGATGCAGAGCCATGCCCCTCAACAGGCAGACTCCGGGGTTGGTACCAATGAGGTAACTATTTAGAATGCGAGAGTTCGTGGTTATATTCAGTTCATAACCTGTGGTCCATATTTCAAAGTGCACATAACCTGGTGCAACACATTTTAGCAGCAACGTTCTCGCAACAGTCCTTGCGGGCACTTTTCACTTAAACGTTACTTAACTGTAAACAGGTTAAACATTACATGTTATACTGACATTTTAAACTGTACTTTCTCTATAACGTAATGGCAGCTGACCAAAGTTGCTGCGGGTTGATCTACGCAGTACTATACTGTCATCTGTCTGAGGGTGTGTCCTCCCACCCGGTGTATGTGTCTCACTGTGAATGATGGGTTTTCTGGGTGCTGATACCAGTGCATGGTCTTGTGATTCAGCTTCACTTGGCTCTTCAAGGTTCTGAACAGGTTCTTCTGGTTCTCTAACTTCTTCTCTGGGTTGAGGAAAAGTAATGACTGGAATAACAACTGCTCCATTATATTGAAGCCAACTTGCTGGAAAATCTCCAAGTACAGTATGGATCATCTTTTCTCTTGGTTCTTCAACTGGCAAAGGGTTGGGAACTTCTTCAGGGATTCTTAGCTGTTCAGGGCATCTCTTAAGGCGATTTCTAGAAACTACAGCTGTTTTTCCTCCATCTTTGCTGATAAGGCATGTCTTTTCACGGCTAAGTGTTGATGGTAACACAGTGCAAGGTTCTGTTTCCCAGTGATTGTCGAGTTTATGACGTCTTCTCTTTCTCTTGAGGACTACGTCTCCAGGCATTAAGGGAGTAGCAGCTGCATTTTGATTGTAGGCTCTTTCTTGTTTCTCCTGCTGCTGAGTCAAGCTTCGCTCAACACACTCTTGTACTTTCTTGTATTGGGCTTGGCGGTTGGAATCCCAATCAGCACCTTGTAGATGGTCTTCAGGGGTCTCAACTCCCATTTCCAGATCTACTGGCAATCTTCCTGGTCTGGCCCTCATCAGATATGCCGGTGTGCAGTTCGTGGAACTCACAGGGATGTTGTTATACATGTCCACTAGGTCGGGCAGCTTTTCTGGCCATTGACTTCGTTCTTCTAGTGGGAGAGTTTTCAGGAGGTCGAGAATAATGTGGTTCATCTTCTCACACATGCCGTTAGTCTGAGGGTGGTAAGGCGTGGTACAGATGATCTTGCAGCCGTAAAGGTTACAAAATTCCTTAAACACCTCAGCTTCAAAGGCTGGTCCTTGGTCAGTGAGCACTCAGTCTGGATAGCCATGTGGTCAACAGAAATGTGTTTGGAAAGCTCTGGATGCAGTCTGACCTGTCAAGTCCTTGACTGGTACTACCACCAGGAATCTGGAGTAGTGGTCAACCATAGTGAGAGCATAGTTGTAGCCTTGTCTGCTGGGCGCCAACTTTACATGGTCCAGGGCCACGATCTCCAGGGGCCGTGTAGTTTGGATTGGCTGGAGTGGTGCTTTCTGGCTGTGATGGTCTTTTCTTCTAAGATTGCAGGGCCCGCAGTTTCGACACCACTTCTCTAGGGCAGATCTCATGCCCACCCAGTAGAATTTTACTTTAAGTAGTGCCTCCAGTGTCTTCCAACCAAAGTGGCCTGTGCCATTGTGATAGGCTTCTAGCACCATCCTTGTATCCTTCTGTGGTACAATCACTTACCACACCTTCTCATGCGTCCTCGGGTCAATGATGCTCCTGTAGAGTTTGTCTTGATAGATGAATAATCGACCCCTCTACTTCCACAGGTACTGTGCCTCAGGTGGGGCTCCTTTGTCAAGGCTCGCGCCAGGTTGGGTGATCAGCTTCTTTACCAAGCCTACCGCTGGATCTTTTTCCTGGGTCTCCTTCCAGTTGTAGTGAGGTAGTGGATTCAGGGTCACCTCTTGGCGGTTGGCAAGTGACTGCCGACACTGTTTGGCCCCATGGCGATGGAACACTGGCAGCTCAATCTCTTCAAGGTCATCTACATCTTCACCCTCGTCTGCTAGGTGAGGCTTCCTGGACAAAGCATCTGCGTTGCCATTTTTGCGGCCAGCTCGATACTTGACAGTAAAATCATAATTCACTAGTCGGGCTACCCAACGTTGCTCCATGGCACCCAATTTAGCAGTGTCCAAGTGGGTCAGGGGGTTGTTGTCCGTGAAGACTGTGAATTTGGTGGCTGCCAGGTAGTGCTTGAATCGCTCTGTGATAGCCCAGACCATGGCCAGGAACTCTAGCTTAAATGAGCTATAATTTTCTGGGTTTCTTTCAGTAGGCCTGAGCTTCCTGCTGGCGTAAGCAATCATACGTTCTTTGCCTTCCTGCACCTGTGAAAGCACTGCTCCCAGTCCCACATTACTGGCATCTGTATACAGTACAAATGGTAGACTGTAGTCAGGGTAGGCTAGGATCTCTTCACCCGTCAAGGCCCCTTTCATTTGTCTGAAGGAGTGTTCTTCTGCTTCTCCCCAGTGAAATGGTGGGCCGGAGGTCTTTCCTTTCTGCTTTGCTTGGCCTACCAGGAGCTCTTGCAAAGACGCTGCCATCTTCGTGTAGCCCTTGATGAACCTTCTGTAGTAGCCTACCAAGCCAAGGAACTGACGTACCTCCCGGACGGTAGTGGGTGTGGGCCATTCCTGGATGATTGTGACCTTCTCTGGGTCCGCCACTACTCCTTCTGCGCTGACCACATGACCCAGGTACTGGACCTTTGGCTTCAGTAAATGGCACTTTGATGGTTTCAGCTTCATTCCATATTGAGATAGTGCTTCAAAGACTTTGGCCAGGTGTTTCAGGTGGTCCTCGTAGGTCTTGGAGTACACGATGACGTCATCCAGGTAGAGCAAGACAGTTTCAAAGTTGAGGTGCCCCAGGCAACACTCAATCAACCTCTGGAAGGTCCCGGGGGCGTTGCAGAGTCCAAATTGCATGCTGTTGAACTCTCAGAGGCCCATGGGGGTGGTAAAGGCCGTCTTCTCCCGATCTTCCTCTGCTACCGATACTTGCCAGTAGCCACTAGTGAGATCTAGGGTAGAAAAGTAATTAGAGGCTTTCAAGGCAGCGAGGGATTCCTCTATCCGTGGCAAAGGATAGGCATCCTTCTGTGTTATCTGATTTATCCATCTGTAGTCTACACACATCCTCATCGTGCCATCCTTCTTTCTCACCAGGACCAGGGGAGCTGCCCAGGGGCTGCAACTGTCCCTTATGACTCCTGCCTCCTTCATGTCCTTCAGCATGTCCTTTGTGCGCTGGTAATGGGCTATGTCTTTCCTTAATGGGAGGATGACAGCCTGTGGGTATGTGATGTGGCACCCCTTTAATTCTACCAAAGTCTAGTGGGTGCTTACTAAAGACCTGCTCGTATTCCTGCACGACCCTGTGAACCCCGTGTTTCTGGTAGGTGGGTGTAGAGTCAGTCCCCACATGGAGTTTCTGGCACAAGTCCTCTAACTGCTTTTGGGAGGTCTCGTTGAGTTTGCTTGTGTCAAGGGACCTACAGGTGTTATAGCGTCATTTGAGCAAGTAAACAGTTTGGCTATGGTAGCGTACCTTGGTAGTCTGGCTTCCTCCTCCCCACAGTTCAACACTCGTACAGGTACTCGTCCCTTGTGTACGTCAACTACCCCCCCTGGCTGTCAGAATCGTGGGCCAGTGTTCTGAATGAGTGGGCTCTAGTACAGCCTGGTAATCCTGTCCTCTGAGACCTACCGCTGCTCTACACCACATCATCATTTCACTCCATGGGGGTATCACAATGGGGTTAGCATCCATTACCCGTACACTACCAATCTGACCACCAGTCTGTTTTACCTGTTGCTTCCTCAGAATGACTCGGATCTCTTTTTGCAAGGCTCTCCGCGATCCGCCCTCAGCACCTTCAACAATCTGGTGAAGCAACAGCACCACTTCCCCTAGGCAATTTTCTATGACATTAGTGCCTAAAATCATTTGTGGGTTCTTTTCTCTAACATCAGTGTCCACAACAATCAGTCCTTGTCCTCTTTGACCCCAATCTGGTCTATAGGTTGTCCATTGGCAGCATAGATGGTGAGTTCAGGGTCTGGTGGTCGGCGATCATCTTCCGACTAAAACCTACGATAAAGAACATACGGAATCGTGGTTACCTGAGAACCAGTGTTCAACAATGCCGGAGTAGGGATCCCATCCAGGACGATGGACAGGACCGGACGTCCACCCATGTACTGATCACGGCAGCAAATTGGGCCTGATCTTCTTAATCCTGAGGACTGGCCCTCGGCCCCAGGTTTGGCTTGTTTAAAGGACAAGCCCTTGCATAGTGGCCTGCCTCCTGGCAATGACGGCAAATGGGTTGTCCAGATGAGTCATAGCGATCACTGCTCCTGCCTCGGGTTGTAGGACCTCTTCTCCCCCGCATCCAAGGGACGTCATCCGGGCTGTCAGCTAGCAGGATCCGATGAGGGACTTTGGTTTCTAAGGGCAACTGCATTGCTTTCAGGATTCGTGCGACGTCCTTGCTGAGCTGTTGCACCTGGGAGGATAGTGTATTTATGGTCTCTGCTGGCTTGTGGAGTCCTTTTGCAGTTATCAGGGCCTGCGAGGAGGATTTTGCTCCTGCAGCCGGGGGGAACTGGCAGGCCATGCTGGTGAGACGGGGTCTGTGTCCACAGGAGGTTGGAGTGCTTTCACCGCCCTGTCTTTCAGAATGGCAAAGTCCACGTCAGGGTGTTCCAGGGACCACAGCTTCATCTGCTTCCCAACTTCAGGAGAGTGCAGGCCCCGCAAGAATTGTTCTTTCATCATCCGGCTTCCTTCCTGATCACTGACAGGGTCCACCAGCTTGAGAGCCCGTAGTGCAGCCTGCAGCCTGAGGGCATAGTCTCTGTTGCTATCTTGGGGCTTCTGGTGGCAGTTATAGAAGTCCATCCTCAGCTCTACCTCTGTGCGGTGTTCAAAAGCAGCTGCTAGTTTGGAAAAGATAGCTTCTACAGAGCTCCGGTCATCACTGGTCCAGGACTCAGCCTCCAATTCTGCTGCTCCAGTCAATTTCCCCAGCACCACGGCAGCCCTCTGCTTACCGGTCATTGCGTATGTGTCCAGCAGGGTGTTGATCTTTTTCTTAAATCCGGTCAGTGTGTCTATTTTACCGGCATATTGGGGCAGCCAGTGCGCCCCTGGGACGTACGGTAAGGAAATCGGCATTATCGGGGAGACATCAGCCGGTGCAGCTGCGACCGCGGCATCGGCACCAGGCGCTGCTGCGTTCACCGCGCCGGGGGCTGGCATCGCTGGGGCTGCGTCGCCCTGACCGGGGGCATTACCTCCCGCAGCGTCCATCTGTTGAGGAGGACCTTTTTATCAAATACTTAATTAACCTCTTGACAAGGGATTGTGGGAAATATGTCGATTTGCCTTACATAATTCAGGTTTCAGATCATACACATGACACAGATATAAAGATGGCCGCCATTTCCTGTTATCCACACCTTGCTTGGAATGCAAGGAATGTCCAGATGAAAGAAGACCACCATATAAGGGAAGACCCCTGGTCAAGCTAGAAGACCAACCCAAAGATCAGATGACATTACAGACCAAACCATCAGCATGGATCCACTAAATGACGCCCCTCCCATCGTCATGGTTTCATCCACTGGTCAGACCCGCCCATCAACAGCAACACGGATCTCCCCATTCGCTAGCCCATGAACTGTCCCACTAAATGGGCATATCTGAACTTGTGTACGCCCCTAGCCTATATCAAGAGGTCGCATGAGTCTCCTCAGTCTGTTTGGTGCCATCTTTACTGTGACCAACAAGAGACTTCATATCCGACTGTGTCTGGTGTGAATTCTTTTATGCATGCACTTGGTATATACCAATTCGGCCAGGCAGTAGGCAACTAGTGATCTCTGGTTAAGAGTTCACCTTAACATTATTGGTGCCCAACGTGGAGCCAATAGACGGAGACACCTGAAATCCTGATGAACCGGCAACTGGAATGGCATGACGTGCTGGACACCCCAGGAAATTGATCACTTCCTAATGAGAGTATGGTAGGTCTTCTGATTTTTCATAATCTGTAGTCTTCCCGTGGTCTCGGTGGGGTGTGTGGCACTGATTGCCTGACTGTGTCCGGTTTGTTGGGGTATCTGTTGACGGGCAGACGGGTCTCACGGCTATTTGCCATATTAATCTCGGAAGAACCGTCACGTGTTCAGTTGCCTGCTGCCTGTTTGTCTCAAGGGGAGATTGACTTGTGGTTAAAAGAGCAAGTGGGTTTGTGAGCAGTGTCTGGAAACAAAAAGGATATTGTCTGTCACATGGTTTGTGGTTGCCTGTGATATGGTTTGTGGGTTTTTTTTGTAGTGCCAAGCTCAGACTGAGTGCAGAGCTTTTTGTAGTGCCAAGCTCAGACTGAGTGCAGAGCTAGATGTAAGTGCCAAGCTCAGACTGAGTGCCAAGATCAGCTAGACTTAAATGCAGAGCCATATGTAAGGGCCCAGCTTTGGCTAGACTGAGTGCAGAGCCTTACGTTATACATAAATCTAACCTTTTTAAAGTGTTTTCCTGGAGTGAATTGGCTGGTATAGACACCTTGTAGCCAGAGGTGACACCATTGGTGTCTTAGTGAATTACAGAACGCAGAAATCAGACAGGGACCACATGACAGAGTAAGGAAGGATTTGGAAGTGTATGCTGCAAACCCTAGGCTTTCTTTAGTGTTTCAGTTGTGTCATCTCCCCATCTCTTTGTTTGTCTGTTATTCTTATCTTGGTATGCATAGAGAAAGATTGCTTGTTTGGTGTTGTTTATCTTGAGAGAAAGATGGAGAAATTGATGAAGTTATGTGTAGTTGTAGTCGGAAAAAATTCGGAAACCATGTGCTATTTTTGGTTGCAGCCATTTTAGATCAGATTTTAAAATGGTGGACGAAGCACATGGCTGAGGCATGATTGAAACAAAGACAGGAAGTGAGGGGGGGGGGGGTGTGAAGACCATGTGCTCTGTAAATGTTTGAACAAAGACTGGGTGGACTATTATATACTTAGACAGAAAAATAAGGTTTTGGTTTTTTTTATCTACAATTAGACTTAGATCGTGTGTGTGTGTATAAATATATATGTATAGGTACAGACTATAGAAAATGGGGAGACAGAGTTTGAGCAGATGTGAAGTCAGTTTTCCCTTTTCTCTGCCACATGTCCCTACAGATTTTAAAATGGTAGACGAAGCACATGGCTGAGGCATGATTGAGACAAAGACAGAGAGTGAGTCGGGGGATGTGCAATGGATTGGACGGAGTACTATATACTTAGACAGAAAAATGAGTGTTTTTAACTGTAGTTGGATCAGGACTATAGATATCTGAATGTGTATATGAGATATATAAATGTATGTGTGGTGTGTATGTATAAAATCCAGACTATAGAATATAGGGGGAAATAGTTGAGAAAGAGAAAAAGAGAAAAAAAAAGTTTACCTTCCCCTCCCCCCACATGATGCTGCAATCCCAACAAAGAGAAGGAAATCACGTGCTGTGGGGCCATTTTCTATAGGCCTCAGTGGAGCTGACAAAACTGCAGCCACTGAATAACATGAAGTGTTAGTAAATGTTTATAGCACTAAAATATGGAATATTGAATGATTGGGTAGTTGTGGAAGACACTTAATATAGATCCAGTGTGCAGGTTGGATTGAGTCAGGACAGTCAAAAGGAGAAATATCTTATTAATTAGTAAGCAATAAAATTAGAAAAAAAACCTTTAACCCCTTCAGCCCCGGGGCACTTTCCGTTTTTGCGTTTTTGTTTTTTGCTCCCCTTCTTCCGAGCGCCGTAACTTTTTTATTTTTCCGTCAATCTTGCCATATGAGGGCTTGTTTTTTGCGGGACAAGTTGTACTTTTAAATGAAACCATAAGTTTTACCATATGGTGTACTGGAAAGCAGCAAAAAAATTCCAAGGGTGGAAAAATTGCAAAAAAAGTGTGATGGCACAATAGTTTTTGGGATGTTTTATTCACGGTGTTCACTATATGGTAAAACTGATGTGTAGGTATGATGCCTGAGGTCGGTGCGAGTTTGTAGACACCAAACATGTATAGATTTACTTGTATCTAAGGGGTTAAAAAAAATTCACAAGTTTGTCCAATAAAAGTGGCGCACGTTTTGCGCCATTTTCCGAAACACGTAGTGTTCTTATTTTTTGGGATCTATGGCTCAGTGACAGCTTATTTTTTGCGTCTCGAGCTGATGTTTCTAATGGTAGCATTTTTGCGCAGATGCTACGTTTTGATCGCCTGTTATTGCATTTTGCGTAAAACTTGCGGCGACCAAAAAACGTAATTTTGGCGTTTGGAATTTTTTGCCGCTACGCCGTTTACCAATCAGATTAATTGATTTTATATTTTGATAGATCGGGCATTTCTGAACGCGGCGATACCAAATATGTGTATATTTATTTATTTTTTAACCCTTTAATTTTCAATGGGGGGAAAAGGGGGGTGATTTGGGCTATAGCGATCAGCAATCCGATTGCTGATCGCTATCTGCTGATCACAGCTATACCGCTGTAAACAGCAGAAATAGTCACTTTCTTTTTTCCTCTGCTCCGTGCCGAGGAAGAATGAAAGTGAAACTTCATACCAGCAGGCGTCATCACATGACCCTGTGCTACGATGGCAACCACCGAACGTCACGTGATCACTCACGTGACATCCGGAGGGGGTGGCGGTAAGTAAAAAACATGGCCGCGCACATATAGATCTCGCTGCCAGACTTTGGCAGCGAGATCTAAGGGGTTAATGTTCCGGGTGGAATGCGATTCCCCTCGGAACATGTAGGCACACATAAAATACCATAGCAATCCATTAGGCACAAAACATAATCTCAATTGGAGAAAACCACGGAAAAAGCAATTAGAATAAACCGTGGAAGGAGATGCACACCACAGGCAGCATTCAAAAACAGGAGGACAAAGAGTGGCTAATATGCAAAAGGTAACAAGTATTTATTAAATAGTAAGCAATTCATTACAAAAAATATCGTGGAGAAGATGGGAAGGCATGACATCAACCTGGCACAGTAGATAATATCACAGTTAATACAAAAAACTGCACAAATGGCTGGAATGGTAAAATGCAATACAATAACAGCATAAATACATGGTCAGTCTAAAGAACATACCCAGTGCAGCCAATTTAACCAGGAGTAGAAAGATAAAGTGCCAGTAGTGCAGAGGACAGAGGTCTGGATACCCCCCTAGGAAGGGTAACGCGCGTTTCGCGTGTAAGGAGTAACACGCTTCATCAGACCGTGAGGGATATGGTTTTCTCCGTTACCGGAAGTGCTAAATAGGCCGGGTGACCAGTCACATGATCTTTACTAGCCAATGAATGGTGGAAAAGTCGGCGCATGCGCGGTCGGCGCAGGCGGCCGGGGATGCGCGCACGGCGTCAGGCAGGGCGCGCACGAGAGGAGACATAGCTCCCAATCCTGCACGCCGTTACCTGGGAGACGCCGTCGGGCAAGCCAGGACGCCAAGCGCGGACCGCACATGCGCACAAACCCACCATCCACGTCGGGAAGGTAACAACTGAAGATAATATGCTAAGTATATAAACATAGATGATACCCGCCGGGCAACAACAGTAGGCCACATAAAAACATATAAGAATAGGTCCAATCAAAGAGTGAGAATAAATGCATACAATAGTGGGCATGATGTTAGATGTCCGTGGCGAGTACACATACAGAGTCCAAAAAACTCAGAAGTAGATTCTTCAAACCGACAGTGGTGGTTGCATGCCGATCACACAGGACGGAGAAAAAGAACTATGAAAAATAGAAAAATAAGAAAAAATTAAGAACAATTAAAAACATAAAATTCTGGAACATGTGCCAGTCCTGGATAATAAAGGAAAGGCAAATGCTCCAGAAAAAGAGGGAAGGGAGGGAGGGAGGAACTACAAGAAAGGGGCAAAGCTAAGGGACTCATTCAAGCCAGCTGGGGTCATAGAACCCAAGATGGTAATCCACTTTGTTTCCTTCTGGGCAAGAATTTTCCTAATATTGCCACCTCTGCTGCCAACATGAATTACATCTATGCCCTTAATCATAAGTGACTTGCTGTTACAGTCATGATGGCTACGAAAATGTCGGGGCAGGGTTTTAAGGGTAGAAATATCCACCACCGTCTTGGCCGCACCAATGTCCCTCACATGTTCACGGACCCTAATTCGGAGTTCCCGTGAAGTCAGACCTATGTAGACCTTCGGACAGCCGCAGGTGGCATAATAAACCACATTCGAGGTCGCACAAGAAATGTAACACCTGATGTCAAAAGTGCGGCTGCCATCTACAGTTATAAAGGTCTTGCTGCGGGAGACATTGGTGCACGCAAGACAGTGGCCACATGGGAAACAACCATGTAGGGGGGCAATTTGGCCAAAAGGATGGGACACAGCTGGAACATAGTGACTGCGCACAAGATAGTCCTTCAAATTCCTGGAACGTCGTGCCGTCATAAGTGGATGGTCAGGTAAATGAGAGTTCAGGCTAGGGTCGCTCTTCAGGATTGGCCAGTATTTGTTAAGAATATCGCGCATAGTTTGCCACTCATGATTAAATGTTGAAATAAAACGAACCTCTCCGAACCCCCTATCCCCTCGACCAGAAGACTGTAGGAGCTCCCGCCTCTGGGTATTCCGAGCCCGATTGTAACCCTTTTTAATGGAGCGGTGACTATAGCCCCTAGCAACCAATCTAGAGCTAAGATCTTCAGCCTGGGCCTTGAAGTTGTCAGAGGTAGAACAGATCCGCTTCATCCTGAGAAACTGACCAACCGGGATAGCCTGAATAGTACTAGAAGTGTGGGAAGATGAAGCGTGTAGAAGGGAGTTGACCGATGTCGGTTTCCTAAAGACGTCGGTCTGTAGTTGCCGACATGGGTCAACTCCAATGGAAATATCTAAGAAATCAATCTGCTGTAAATCAAATTTAAATGTGAGTTTGAGATTAATGGAATTCTGGTTGAGTGTATCCATAAATGTGGTGAGCTGCTCCGCTGTACCCTGCCAAAGAATAAACACATCATCTAATCCAGCACTGCGCATGGGCAGCCGCCTGGACGCCCTCGTCGCCAAAAATGCCCCTCTCCCAATAGCCGAGGAACAGATTGGCGTACGAAGGCGCACAGGCCGCGCCCATCGCAGTGCTGCGTGTCTGTAAATAAAAACGATCTTTAAAAATAAAAAAGTTATGTGTGAGAATGAAGCGGAGCAGCTCGAGTATAAGTTCACAGAAATGGCCATCCCGGTTGGTGTTGCCCAGAAAGAAGCGGACCGCTTCCAAGCTCGTATACAAGGCCTCGATGTCTGCTGTCACCAAAAGGGTATCAGTATCCACAAAAATCCCGTCAACCCTATTCAGGACGTCCGTCGTGTCCTTGGCATAAGATGGTAAGGTCTCAACAAGTGGCTTTAAGTAATAGTCTATAAATCGACATACTGGATCACAAAGACCATCAATGCCGGACACGATCGGACGCCCCGGCGGGTTTTCGGGATTTTTGTGGATTTTGGGCAGAAGATAAAATGTCGGAATCTTGGGAAAGGTTACAACTAAGCCATCAAAGACTTTTTTAGTAATAATACCGTCCTCGAAAGCTCCAAGCAGTATCCGGTGGAAAACCTACATGAAAACCCAATGCAAAAAAAGGGGGGCTCTTACTCAAATACTGAGACAAAACCTATGAAATGAACCGAGTAAATCGAGCCAGAGAGTAAATTCCATATATAAAAATTAGAAATCTTTATTGAAAACAGTTAAAATAATTTCTTAAAAAAGAGGACACTGACAAAGATTCACGGTTACCAAAATGCTACTGTACATACAAACAAATATACATAAATACAATTGGATATTTAATGAGACACACAATAGTCACTACAAATGCTGCCAAATCGACATAAAGAAAACAGATCTCCTCAAAGATACAGAGATAGACCCCGCCAATTCAAGGCTATTTACTCTAATGTATTTCCATGGGGATACCCCTATGGAAAAAGGGGAATGAAAAGCTCCAATCACCATATATAGGAATATTATCGGATCGTATCCTCAAACCCATTCACCATACTCATATCTCAGCCTTAATGGCATATAGGAAAGTAAACAAATCCACATAAAAGTGGGAGAAATGTGGTGAAATAGATTCTCCCAAGGACAAAAGACAGAAACAAGCGGTGATAGGAACTACACAATTAGCTCTATCAGAAGAGGAGCGTTATAAAGGACCCCAAAGATAAGACACTTGCTGCCATACCAAAAAGATTATACATCAAAATAAAGCCCAATATTGGCAAATAGTAAAAATGGCAAGCAGCAAGGTAGATGGTAAGAACATGAATAAAACCCAAAGTGGGACAACAGCACGGAAGTGTGGAAACAATCCGAAGCAGCAGAGGTTACCTAAATAAAGCGTGTGCTCAAAATATATGGCAGCCGAGAACCATAAAGAATGCCCCTACGCGCGCGTTTCGCGTCTAGCTTCTTCCAGGGGGTGCAAATAGACAGTATACCCGGATTTTTTATACTCACTATGAACCGTGATAATTAATGGCGCTCCTGCGTCCCGCCCTGCCCCCACGACCGCCGGGCGCGGCGTCTGACGTCACCGCGCTCAGTCCACGTCAGACGCGTCATGACGTGAACGGAGGGCGGCGAGGTACACACGACGCGTTGCCATAGCAGCCCGGGAGCCGGCCGGACACAGCAGCGCACGTCACGGTAACTCATAGCATCTGAGCAAAGCTCCATGGTGACATAAGACCGGACCATCAGAACATATTTAAAGTGACAGCGTGCATAAATTCAGGAATGCAACCATCGAAACCACATGGTATGCATATAAGACATATAATAATAAATAGGTGAACAGGAAAAAAAAGGGGGGATGTGAAAATGTTAACAAACAAATAAAAATAAATAAATAAATAAAAAAATAGAAAATATAATAAAAAAGAAAAAAGTATAAATATAATAAGTAATGACAGGTGAACGTGTAAAAAAAGCAAGTACAACCAATAAATAAACATATTAATATACAGTGATACATACACAAATAACATACAAAAAAAGTGGAAAATCAGACCTACTGGATCGAGATTAAATGCATAAAACACAGAATCAAAGTGACAAAGAATAATAGGTGTGGCCCTTAAATCAATGAAAAAAGATAAAATGGTGAGAAAAAATAAGAAATGAAAAAAGAAAATAAAGAAAGAAAAAAATATAAAAAATAATAAAAAATGAATAATAAATAATAAATAATGAATAGATAAAAAATGAAAAATAAAAAATAATAACTAATAATAAATAACAGAAAAAATTAAAAAATAAATAAATGGATAAAAAATAATGAATAATAAATAGTAAGAAATTAAAAAAATTTGAAGAAAAAAATAAAAAATGAAGATGAATCGAGTGAATAGTGCAATAAGATAAAAACTACATATAGTAGTACATATATTATTTTATTTGGTAGGAGAGTGCAAGTGCTGCTGATGGGTTCATAGGTCCGTGGAGTAGCCCAGATGAAATTTGTAGAGTCAAATCTATAAATAAAAACATGAAAATTAAAAAGGTTAAAACCAAATGTATTTATTAAAATGATACCAAAGGGTATACAAAACTAATTAAAAATCTACAGGAAAGGGGCAAAACTGAGTACATCATTGAGGCCATTGGGGCGGACACAGCCAACTTTAGAGATCCATCGGGTTTCCAGCTGAGCTAATCTTTTTTTAAAATCTCCACCTCTCTTGTCCAGATTAATCCGATCGATGCCAAATGCCCGCAGACCACTGGCGTCACAGTTATGTTTAGATCTGAAATGTCTGGGAATAGGTTTCAGGGAAGAGATATCTTCAACTGTTGCTGCCTTCGCAATGTCCCGTACATGCTCTCTTATTCTGGTTTTTAATTGCCGTGATGTCAAACCAACGTATATTAATTTACACGGACAAACCGCATAATAAACAACATACGTGGTATTGCAGGTGATGTGTTGGGTAATTTTAAATTGACGAGTACCATCACTAGATGTGAAATCAAAAGCCCTGATCATATTAGGGCAAGCAATACAATCATGGCAGGGAAAGAAGCCCCATTTGGGACCCATTGTTCCAAAGGGATTCCTTTCTCTGTTGGATCCCTCATAGCAACTATGGGTGAGTAAATCACGAAGGTTCGGAGATCTCCTATAGGTAATAGAAGGCTTGTCACTAATCGATTTTGACAGAACAGGGTCAGCAGTCAATATAGGCCAAAATTTATCCAGGGCCGTCCTAACCTCATGCCATTTAGAGTTATACGTGCTGATGAATCTTACCTGTTGGTCAACTTTAGGAGTTCTCCTAGAATGTAGAAGTGTGTCTCTCTTCGTTACCAGAGCTCTTTGATAGCCTTTTTTGATACTCCTCCCCGTATAGCCTCTATCCTTAAAGCGACCTTTGAGATCTTCCGCATATCTGTGGAAAGTTTCATCAGATGAACAAATCCGTCGAGTTCTCAGGAATTGTCCTATAGGAATGCCAGAAATTAAAGGATAAGGATGGGACGAAGAGGCATGTAACAATGAATTCACCGATGTGGACTTCCGATGTACCTCTGTTTGTAGAAATCCAGCGTGATCCTTAAAGACATGCACATCCAAGAAGTCAACATCGGATTGGCTATAGTGATGTGTCACTTTGATATTCATCTGATTTTGATTAAGTTCATGAAGAAATCCTTTCAAGGCATATTCAGAACCCTGCCAAACCATAAATACGTCGTCAATATACCTGGTCCAAATAAGGACCCCTTCGACATAAACCGAATGTTCGGATGAAAAGAAGACCTCCCTCTCCCACAGCCCCAGGAATAAATTTGCATAGGAGGGCGCAAAGGCCGCTCCCATTGCAGTACCCTGGAGCTGCAGGTAGAGGGCGCCCTTGAACAAAAAATAGTTGTGTGTGAGGGCAAAATCGATCAAAGAAAGCAAAAATTGAGTTTTCTTAATGTCTAAGAGAGACATACTCAAAAGCATTTCTACTGCCCTCATACCATCCTGATGCCGAATGGATGTGTATAAGGACTCAATATCACAAGTCACCAACCACATATCCCTCTCCATCTGAACATTTTCAATTTTTTTGAGAAACTCATTGGTATCTTTGAGATAAGATGGCAAGCTCTCCACAATGGGTTTTAAATGAAAATCAATGTACTTACCTATTGTTTCACAGAGACTACCATTTCCAGAAACAATAGGACGACCCGGCGGGCAAGATAAATCCTTGTGAACTTTTGGCAACAGATACAAACAAGCTGTTCTAGGACAGTTTGGTAGGAGGCCATCTCTCTCTTCTTTGCTAATAGTACCCTCTTGAAATGCATTTTCCAAAAGTTGAGCAAGTTGAACCTGAAAAGAGGAAGTGGGATTGAAGGTGAGTCTCTGGTAACAAGCTCTGTCATTTAATTGTCTAAAGGCTTCCTTCTCATATAGAACACAAGGCCACACCACAATATTACCCCCTTTGTCCGCTGGTTTTATTACCACATCTTTCAATTTTTTCAAATCTTGTAGGGCTTTCCTATGTGCTGTGGACAAATTGTCATTGTGTATCCTAGTGGAGATCTTACTAAACTCTTCTGTTACCAAACGGACAAAGACATCAATATCTGGGTACATAGTCAGAGGTGGAAACTTCTTAGGTTTAGGGATGATAAACTTACCCACATCTGAAGAAGGGTGGGATTCTTCACTCAATTCTTTTAAAATCTCTATAGCCTGTAGTTCTTCATGAGACCAATTAGGTGAATCTGACTTATCGTGAATCCTTTTCAGCACAAGCTTTCGTGCAAAAAGATGCAGATCTTTTATGGCTGAAAATAAATCAAAACGTGATGAGGGAGAAAAATTCAAACCCAAACTTAACACCTCGAGTTGGTCCACACTAAGTACTATATTGGAGAGATTAATCACCTTCAATCTAGGCGTATCAGAGAAGTTAGATCCTTTCTTGTTGTTTCCAGTATTCTTGGGTGTATATTTCCTTTTAACAACTCTATCAGTGATGTTACTCCTTAAATTGTAGGGTTCAGAGTCTTCTTCAGTAGAGGAGACCGAGGTGGAGGCAATAGATCTTCTGGGTAGACTCTTCTTATTCCCAGGAATTTGCCATCTATACACCCTTTTTAACTGATAGTCCTGTAAATCCCTCTGGAACTTTTTGACTTTTTGCTCTTGCACTTCCTTTTCCCATATCAAAAATTGCTTCTCAATCTCCACTTTAAATGCTTCCATACTTAAGGTAGAGAAAATTTCATTCAACCTTGCTTGGTTAGTCTCAATTTCATTCTCAACAGAAAGTAAGCTCTTCTGATTAATTTCTACCAACAGGCGGATCAAATCCTTGGAACAATAAGGATATTGAGTCCTTATACACATCCATTCGGCATCAGGATGGTATGAGGGCAGTAGAAATGCTTTTGAGTATGTCTCTCTTAGACATTAAGAAAACTCAATTTTTGCTTTCTTTGATCGATTTTGCCCTCACACACAACTATTTTTTGTTCAAGGGCGCCCTCTACCTGCAGCTCCAGGGTACTGCAGTGGGAGCGGCCTTTGCGCCCTCCTATGCAAATTTATTCCTGGGGCTGTGGGAGAGGGAGGTCTTCTTTTCATCCGAACATTCGGTTTATGTCGAAGGGGTCCTTATTTGGACCAGGTATATTGACGACGTATTTATGGTTTGGCAGGGTTCTGAATATGCCTTGAAAGGATTTCTTCATGAACTTAATCAAAATCAGATGAATATCAAAGTGACACATCACTATAGCCAATCCGATGTTGACTTCTTGGATGTGCATGTCTTTAAGGATCACGCTGGATTTCTACAAACAGAGGTACATCGGAAGTCCACATCGGTGAATTCATTGTTACATGCCTCTTCGTCCCATCCTTATCCTTTAATTTCTGGCATTCCTATAGGACAATTCCTGAGAACTCGACGGATTTGTTCATCTGATGAAACTTTCCACAGATATGCGGAAGATCTCAAAGGTCGCTTTAAGGATAGAGGCTATACGGGGAGGAGTATCAAAAAAGGCTATCAAAGAGCTCTGGTAACGAAGAGAGACACACTTCTACATTCTAGGAGAACTCCTAAAGTTGACCAACAGGTAAGATTCATCAGCACGTATAACTCTAAATGGCATGAGGTTAGGACGGCCCTGGATAAATTTTGGCCTATATTGACTGCTGACCCTGTTCTGTCAAAATCGATTAGTGACAAGCCTTCTATTACCTATAGGAGATCTCCGAACCTTCGTGATTTACTCACCCATAGTTGCTATGAGGGATCCAACAGAGAAAGGAATCCCTTTGGAACAATGGGTCCCAAATGGGGCTTCTTTCCCTGCCATGATTGTATTGCTTGCCCTAATATGATCAGGGCTTTTGATTTCACATCTAGTGATGGTACTCGTCAATTTAAAATTACCCAACACATCACCTGCAATACCACGTATGTTGTTTATTATGCGGTTTGTCCGTGTAAATTAATATACGTTGGTTTGACATCACGGCAATTAAAAACCAGAATAAGAGAGCATGTACGGGACATTGCGAAGGCAGCAACAGTTGAAGATATCTCTTCCCTGAAACCTATTCCCAGACATTTCAGATCTAAACATAACTGTGACGCCAGTGGTCTGCGGGCATTTGGCATCGATCGGATTAATCTGGACAAGAGAGGTGGAGATTTTAAAAAAAGATTAGCTCAGCTGGAAACCCGATGGATCTCTAAAGTTGGCTGTGTCCGCCCCAATGGCCTCAATGATGTACTCAGTTTTGCCCCTTTCCTGTAGATTTTTAATTAGTTTTGTATACCCTTTGGTATCATTTTAATAAATACATTTGGTTTTAACCTTTTTAATTTTCATGTTTTTATTTATAGATTTGACTCTACAAATTTCATCTGGGCTACTCCACGGACCTATGAACCCATCAGCAGCACTTGCACTCTCCTACCAAATAAAATAATATATGTACTACTATATGTAGTTTTTATCTTATTGCACTATTCACTCGATTCATCTTCATTTTTTATTTTTTTCTTCAAATTTTTTTATTTCTTACTATTTATTATTCATTATTTTTTATCCATTTATTTATTTTTTAATTTTTTCTGTTATTTATTATTAGTTATTATTTTTTATTTTTCATTTTTTATCTATTCATTATTTATTATTTATTATTCATTTTTTATTATTTTTTATATTTTTTTCTTTCTTTATTTTCTTTTTTCATTTCTTATTTTTTCTCACCATTTTATCTTTTTTCATTGATTTAAGGGCCACACCTATTATTCTTTGTCACTTTGATTCTGTGTTTTATGCATTTAATCTCGATCCAGTAGGTCTGATTTTCCACTTTTTTTGTATGTTATTTGTGTATGTATCACTGTATATTAATATGTTTATTTATTGGTTGTACTTGCTTTTTTTACACGTTCACCTGTCATTACTTATTATATTTATACTTTTTTCTTTTTTATTATATTTTCTATTTTTTTATTTATTTATTTATTTTTATTTGTTTGTTAACATTTTCACATCCCCCCTTTTTTTTTCCTGTTCACCTATTTATTATTATATGTCTTATATGCATACCATGTGGTTTCGATGGTTGCATTCCTGAATTTATGCACGCTGTCACTTTAAATATGTTCTGATGGTCCGGTCTTATGTCACCATGGAGCTTTGCTCAGATGCTATGAGTTACCGTGACGTGCGCTGCTGTGTCCGGCCGGCTCCCGGGCTGCTATGGCAACGCGTCGTGTGTACCTCGCCGCCCTCCGTTCACGTCATGACGCGTCTGACGTGGACTGAGCGCGGTGACGTCAGACGCCGCGCCCGGCGGTCGTGGGGGCAGGGCGGGACGCAGGAGCGCCATTAATTATCACGGTTCATAGTGAGTATAAAAAATCCGGGTATACTGTCTATTTGCACCCCCTGGAAGAAGCTAGACGCGAAACGCGCGCGTAGGGGCATTCTTTATGGTTCTCGGCTGCCATATATTTTGAGCACACGCTTTATTTAGGTAACCTCTGCTGCTTCGGATTGTTTCCACACTTCCGTGCTGTTGTCCCACTTTGGGTTTTATTCATGTTCTTACCATCTACCTTGCTGCTTGCCATTTTTACTATTTGCCAATATTGGGCTTTATTTTGATGTATAATCTTTTTGGTATGGCAGCAAGTGTCTTATCTTTGGGGTCCTTTATAACGCTCCTCTTCTGATAGAGCTAATTGTGTAGTTCCTATCACCGCTTGTTTCTGTCTTTTGTCCTTGGGAGAATCTATTTCACCACATTTCTCCCACTTTTATGTGGATTTGTTTACTTTCCTATATGCCATTAAGGCTGAGATATGAGTATGGTGAATGGGTTTGAGGATACGATCCGATAATATTCCTATATATGGTGATTGGAGCTTTTCATTCCCCTTTTTCCATAGGGGTATCCCCATGGAAATACATTAGAGTAAATAGCCTTAAATTGGCGGGGTCTATCTCTGTATCTTTGAGGAGATCTGTTTTCTTTATGTCTATTTGGCAGCATTTGTAGTGACTATTGTGTGTCTCATTAAATATCCAATTGTATTTATGTATATTTGTTTGTATGTACAGTAGCATTTTGGTAACCGTGAATCTTTGTCAGTGTCCTCTTTTTTAAGAAATTATTTTAACTGTTTTCAATAAAGATTTCTAATTTTTATATATGGAATTTACTCTCTGGCTCGATTTACTCGGTTCAGTATCCGGTGGAGTAGATCGGAATAGGGGACCAGAGGGCTCGACTCCAATCTAGAATAGGTTCGTCTATCGCGTAACTGGCGATATACCTCTTTCTCATATAGGCTATTGGGCCAGACCACAATGTTGCCTCCCTTGTCCGCCGGTTTTATCTGGACATCATCCAGATTTTGCAAGTCACGAAGTGCTCTCCTCTGTGCATGGTTAAGATTGTCAAATCTACGTCTTGTTGATAGGACTTTGAATTCATCAGAGACAAGTCTGGTAAAAATCTCAACAGAGGAACAGAGGGACAAGGGAGGAAACCGTGTGGATCGTGGCAAGATAGAAGGTGGAAAACCACCTTGTTGGTCTACCTGTTGTTCAATCAGGAGGTCTTCCAAAGCCTGGAGAGCTTCCTTTTCTGCCCGGTCGATAGGGTTGTAAGACAAAGGGTTTTTAGAATGTAACTTTTTCAACAAGACCTTGCGAGAGAAAATATGGAGATCCTTCAGAGCTGTAAAGAAATTAAATGAATTAGTGGGAGAGAAACTAAGGCCTTTAGATAGTAATTCAATCTGGGTTTGAGAAAGTGAATGTGAAGACAGGTTAATTACCTGTAAAGTATTTTTGTGTTGTTGTCTGGTCATAGGAGGATCAGTTAGAGGTCTAGGCGTATCTGCCTGTTTCTTCTTATATTTCCTTTGGGGTATAAACATCCTATTACCGGATGTAGAGGGATCATATGCCTCTATGGAAGATTCCTCACCTGAGGTGTACGACCGTGTTGAAGTAGATCTGGAGCGTGATCGGTTATGGTTAAATCGTCTAAACGGTCTAGATCGGTCGGATGACATTCTCCATTTATAGACCCTGTTGGATTGCAAATCTAATTCGTCTCGATGAAATTTTTTTATTTTACTATCCTTAACTTCTTTCTCCCATCTGGACATGTCAGTCTCAATGTCCGTCCCAAAGGTTTTGAAGGCCTCCGTACTAAGTCCCGCAATAATCTTGTTTTGTAGATCAGCTGTCTCGGTTTCAATTGCCCGAAGTTGTGAGCTGTTCAGGTCACATAATAGTTGGATAAAACCCTTTGAACAATTGTTGGCGAAATCTTCCCATTTATCTTTAAAAATATTGTCGTCAATATCAAATGACGGAAACACCTGGACCCTCAGTCCTCGTGGTATGAGTCCCTGTTGTAGATACCGTTCCAGGAAGGCACGGTTCCACCATATTTTGGTGCGTTTGTGAATGAGCCCCTTAAACCTCGCCACCTCATCCCGCAGGCTCACCTCACCGGACCTGGCATCTGCACCACTGTCATGCCTGAATACATCATTCAACTGAGAACGCCATGTCTCTTCTCGCACACGGAAATCCATAGCCATAATTGGAGACACTGTGCAAAACACAGAAAGCAAAATTAAAATACCATAGCAATCCATTAGGCACAAAACATAATCTCAATTGGAGAAAACCACGGAAAAAGCAATTAGAATAAACCGTGGAAGGAGATGCACACCACAGGCAGCATTCAAAAACAGGAGGACAAAGAGTGGCTAATATGCAAAAGGTAACAAGTATTTATTAAATAGTAAGCAATTCATTACAAAAAATATCGTGGAGAAGATGGGAAGGCATGACATCAACCTGGCACAGTAGATAATATCACAGTTAATACAAAAAACTGCACAAATGGCTGGAATGGTAAAATGCAATACAATAACAGCATAAATACATGGTCAGTCTAAAGAACATACCCAGTGCAGCCAATTTAACCAGGAGTAGAAAGATAAAGTGCCAGTAGTGCAAAGGACAGAGGTCTGGATACCCCCCTAGGAAGGGTAACGCGCGTTTCGCGTGTAAGGAGTAACACGCTTCATCAGACCGTGAGGGATATGGTTTTCTCCGTTACCGGAAGTGCTAAATAGGCCGGGTGACCAGTCACATGATCTTTACTAGCCAATCATCATCTACCATGAGTAGGTTTATATGAGTTTTGTGCGTGTTGAGTGAATTTCTTTTCAGGCCTGCTCTGAAACATATCCAGTGTGGAAAACGTTACTGCTGAAAAACTCATGGTGCTGGTGGTATGTAAAAATGGAGTTCCTAAAAAGTGGTAAAAGAACATATTCTATAGCAGAGGTCACTATAGAGATCAGTACCTGATGAACCCATCTGCCATTGTGAAGAAGGGAGAAACGCGTTGGGCTTCTTTCAAGCTAAATGTCTGACAAATATGCGTTTATTTTATTAGCCTGAGTGAGAATTGTACACTGGAGAGTCTGTGATTGGACGAGATCTCCTCATGACTTTACCTGGCCTTATTATTATTATATTGATACAGTGAGTACATGTTATACATGTGAGATGTTTAATTTATTTTAGGGTTTGGTCCTTCAATTTTGCTGTATCATATTGATTTAAGCTACCAAACAGCTATGTAAAATACAGAGTGTGAATATTTAATCTTTGGGAATGAATTGGATATATATAATTGCATATTGACGCCTCTTTATCCCTGTATCTCACGGTTTCTATATTCCCTCACTGACATTAGCAGCACGTATAAGCTTAGCAGTGTAAGGATAGGGAGGGCGAGCCGTCGGTGAGCGGGGGCGCCAATTCGCCTTATAGGGTGCCGACCTCCGCTGCGAGGTAGGGAGAGTTTAGGGCTATTGCCCCAATCCCTGCCCCCTCCTTTATTGGAATATTTAATTGTGTCTATAGTCACATGGGTGTATGTTGTTTAAAATTTTAATGATTATATCATAAAAATGTAA
Source organism: Anomaloglossus baeobatrachus (assembly GCF_048569485.1). Classification (NCBI taxonomy): domain Eukaryota; kingdom Metazoa; phylum Chordata; class Amphibia; order Anura; family Aromobatidae; genus Anomaloglossus; species Anomaloglossus baeobatrachus. The sequence goes on along the minus strand of NC_134360.1, from coordinate 119,623,557 downwards.
CGATCCCCAAGATAATGGTGGACGCTGGCAAATCATGTAACAAATTTTCCTTTTTCTTAATAATTAGATCTTTATATAAGATATTTTTGGTTTAGCACCTACAATGTGATTATATTTCTTAGATACTTTAGATACAGTGTGATATCCTGACCAGTGATGTACGAGCTTTATACAACTGCCTATATAGTGTGTTAAACATGTGTATCCTCCAATTCCAGATCCTAAATCAGTGTCAGGAGCACGTGGTCTCCAGCCAGGAGACTGGGTGATCCTAAAAAGACAAGTCAGAATGAGCCATGAGTCAGAATCAGATGGGCCGATCCAGCTTTTCCCAACCACAGCAACTTCCATGAAGCTTGAGGGAAAACCCATCTGGAGACAGCAGCCGCTGTAAAGAGTCCATCGTACCAGCAGAATGGGGGTCACAACACACATAGTGCTGGACTATCTCACATAGAACCTTATGGAGAATTTCTAGATTGGGGATGATACATGGGAAATAACCATAACCAAGGGAACAATGGGTACAGGAACATTATACAAATAAGGGCTCATGGTGGAAAAAACATTATCTGACCTGAACCAGCTCATTAGTTTAAGGATGTAAGTGACTTTTTAAGGGTAACATACACTTGCAGGTAACTGGTATTGTCTTATTTGTTGGTATTTGAAGCCATAAGAGTGCTACTCTGTGTTACTGAAGGTAATCGGATCCATGCATAAGGGAAATCTTGTTAAAGGCCTCCTGGTGGTAGATTAGGGACCCAAGACAAGAAGAGATCTATTAGTGCTGTGATACAATCAGGTGTAATCAGGTAGAAAAGTCTCGAAGACGCGGACAGCACTTGGATATTGACCGAGAATCAGTCTTTCAGAAACAGTAATGCTAAAAGCTGCAGCATAACAGTAAGAAGCTTATTCTTACAATTGCCTTACTCTTTCTAATCGATTAATCTCAAAATCTGAGTAAGCTCTTCAGCATTAAATAGTCTGTTCTAAGGATTGGGACATTACCTGTGCCTCTGTGAACTGTGTGTGCGGGATGTGATCAACTCTGATCAGCAGTCTGTACCAGCAGGGGCAAAGGCTTAGCATTGCTTGTATAGCGGATAGAAAAATGAAAAAGGGTTACAGTTAAAGCATTAGAGCTGATTTGTTAGAGGAACATGGTAGGGTCAGAAGGTTAATAAAGTATTTAGGGGGGACTGTTGAGGAGGACCTTTTCATCAAATACTTAATTAACCTCTTGACAAGGGATTGTGGGAAATATGTCGATTTGCCTTACATAATTCAGGTTTCAGATCATACACATGACACAGATATAAAGATGGCCGCCATTTCCTGTTATCCACACCTTGCTTGGAATGCAAGGAATGTCCAGATGAAAGAAGACCACCATATAAGGGAAGACCCCTGGTCAAGCTAGAAGACCAACCCAAAGATCAGATGACATTACAGACCAAACCATCAGCATGGATCCACTAAATGACGTCCCTCCCATCGTCATGGTTTCATCCACTGGTCAGACCCGCCCATCAACAGCAACACGGATCTCCCCATTCATTAGCCCATGAACTGTCCCACTAAATGGGCATATCTGAACTTGTGTACGCCCCTAGCCTATATCAAGAGGACGCATGAGTCTCCTCAGTCTGTTTGGTACCATCTTTACTGTGACCAAGAAGAGACTTCATATCCGACTGTGTCTGGTGTGAATTCTTTTATGCATGCACTTGGTATATACCAATTCGGCCAGGCAGTAGGCAACTAGTGATCTCTGGTTAAGAGTTCAACTTAACATCTTCCTTCCAGGTTCCGCTTCTCTTTAAAATCTGCGCGCTCCCTCCACTTCCAGGGTCAGAACGCTCTGGGGAATCTGGGTCGGCCACACCTCTTCGTGGGCGGTGCTGCAGCGCGTGCTTTTGATGATGGCATTATGGCGGCGGTTCAATTTTTGCGGTCGGACCTCTGAGGCGCACGGTCACCTGTCTGAACAGGTCTAGTCCTTATCCTGTTCATGACGCCAGAATTTGTGTGGAGCCCAGGGCTGCTGCAGCGGTCTGGTGCGTTACCTTCAGGGACTCCACGGGACGGTCTGGTCACAGGTAGGGGACCTTTGTGTGACGCCACTCTTGGTATTGTGGTCAGTGGGGACTGCCACTGCAGATTAAGGGCTGTCTGGGGCTGATGGTGGGTGCAGTTGGTTGTAGTGGCCTCCCGAGAGTGAGGCAAGCCCCAGGGCCCTCAGTAACTGTGTGGAACCACAGGTCGCAGAATGACTCAAACACAGTCCAAGAAGTCTTTTAACGTGTTTACTCACTGTTTGGTGGTCACTGTGAGATGCCCGGGCGACACTGCGATAACCAGGTGGAACCAGGAATTCCAGAAGGCCGTTCTGAGGGTAGCTGTCCACTCGCCCTCCTTGCACTCCTTTTGTTTGGGAGGATCCCTTACTTGAAGTATGGTAGGATTCCTCCAGGGAAGCGGTTTTTAACCCCGCTCCCCTCTCTGGCCCGTCTGCCGGCAGCGTGACCTTGGTGGGATGGCTTCTGGCCCTGTCCCCTTATGGGCCTCCTGATTGCTGCTTGACTCGGACTCTGTGTTGTGGTGGTGAGGGCATGAAGGTTGAGCAGCTCTGGATGATTAGCTGTCTCCTCTGGGGACCTGTCTCCCCTTGCGTGCTGGAATACCAGGGATCCCCTTACTTAGCCACCTCTCTCTAGGTGTCTTTCAGGCTGACCCACAGGTACCCTTTCTCCCCCATTTTCAGCTACTGCACTCCGCAGGGCCTGGCTGACATGAAAGACCCTCTGCTCCCTTCCACACTCCTCAACACTCTGCTCCAGACTGCTTGCTCCTCCTCTTCCTGTCTGCCCTGCTTCCTAGCAACCAGCCTCTGAGCACACCCCTTGATGGGAATTGTAAGTTAACTCCTTCTGGCTACCCAAGGGTCCCTTCTTATGGTATGGGAGACCTGGTCACTATGTGTTTGTGTGTGCACCTCATCCTGGCCCTTTAAGATTACCTGAAAGCACTGCCCCAGCATGGTTGCAATACTCTGTGGTGCCTGACTAGGTCAGGGGCGCCACACAAGTTATGCCGATTATCCTACCTTATGTGCCCGATGCCGCCTGGCTGCCCCAGTATGATGGCCGACCTGGTGCCCTGCAGGTAAGAAAAAGATATGTATTGTTCTCTATATGTATGCAATGACTGGCAAGCAGCGCGCATCCGTGGTACTCGGACAACTGACAGGCGCAGTCGAGCAGGAGGTAGAGACATGGACTGACGAGGATCGGGCCTCAGTACCTATCATATTTGATAAACTGCAAATAGCCTTTGAAACCCGCACGGAAGCGTAGCTGAGGATGTAATTCTACAACTGCAGGCAGCGTCCCCAGGACAGCATTAGAGACTATGCCCTGAGGCTATAAACCGCCCTGTGCACCCTAAAGCTAATAGACTATCAATGAACCATAGAGCAATAAAATGCTGGTGGAGCAGTTCCTGCAGGGGCTGGGGTCAGCAGAAGATTGCAAGCAGCTGCGGGGCCTGGAGCACCCGGACTTAAACTTTGCGGTTTTAAAGGACCGGGTGATAAAGGCTCTATAGACCCCTGAGGTCAATGACTCTATACCATCATCTTGGCCAGCTGACACCTCTCACCTGTTGGTGAAACCTTCTCTATTAGCATTACCAGCACCTGCAGTGCCAGCAGCACCCCCTGGAGCTCCCGGTGATCTGTCATCCCAAGTTCAACAGCTGAGCAAGGACGTCACCAGGATCCTCGAGGCTATGCAGCTCCAGCCAAAGACCAAGCCGGTGGAGAAGATCCAGCTCGCCGACAGCCCTGAGGATGTCTCCTGGATGCAGAGAAGGAGCAGCAACCGGTATGGACAACCTGTTTTTTATAGGTGCAACAAGACCGGCCATTACGCCCGTTGGTGTCCTTTGAACGGGCAACCCCTGTGGCCAAGGGCCAATCCTCAGGAATAGAGCAACAAGGCCCGGCTGATTGGCGTGAGCGGTATGTTGGAGGCCGCCCCATCATCTCCCTCACCGTTGACGGGATTCTGACGTTTGCACTTCTGTACACCGGGTCGCAGGTAACGACTATACCCTATTTACTGTATAAGCGTTACAGGTCTGATGATGACCTTACCCCGCCAGATTCTGGCCTTACCACTATTGCAGCCAATGGACTCCCAATGACCAAAGTGGGGTTTAAAGAAGTGACTCTTAAGGTGGGGAGAGTGGAGTTAGAGCATCAAGGACTTATAGTGGTGCAGAATGACCCTAGTGATCATAATCCGAAAATGGTCCTAGGAACCAATGTTATTGAAAATTGTATGGGGGAAGTATTGTACTTGCTTCAGCAGCTGTCTGCAACAGCAGGAGTGGGGCGGCAGAGAGTCCTGCAACGTGAGATTCAAGCCCTCCTGCAGCGGCAACAGGTGAATCTGTCTGGTGGAGAGATTGGTGGTGTACGAGTGATGGATGTAGCATCCCTTGTAGTGCCTCCGCGAAGTGAGATGATGATTTGGTGTAGGGCAGCAGTAAGTACCCGCGGACAAGATTATCAGGCAGTGGTGGAACCCCTGCCTTCAGAACAGTGGCCCACAGTTTTGACAGCTAGAGGAGTGATTGATGTCCGGAAGGTGAGAGTGCCCGTGAGAGTGATGAATTGCGGAGAGGAAGAGGTTAAACTACCCAGATATGCCACTATTGCCAAGCTGTTCACCGTAGATACACATGCCATCCAAGCAGCAGCATCCACCAACACTGCACCCCAACCAGTCAGTGATAGCTCACCAAGTCAGTCGGAGGAGTGGTGTCAAGAATTACACATAGGCACTAATTCCACACCTTGACATCACAAGGAGGGGGTCTACAGGGTAGTGCAAGAATACAAGCAAGTCTTCAGTAAACACCCACTAGACTTTGGGAGAATAAAAGGGGTCCAACACTACATTCCCACAGGTGCACACCCACCCATTAAAGAGAGGTACAGGCCAATACCACCTGCACATTTCCAGTGTGCCAAGGACATGTTGAGGAACATAAAGGAGGCTAGGGTTATCCGAGACAGTTGTAGCCCCTGGGCAGCTCCATTGGTCCTGGTAAAGAAAAGGACGGCACCATGAGAATGTGTGTGGACTACCGAAAAATTAACCAGATCACCCACAAGGATCCGTACCCACTCCCCCGTATTGAGGAATCGTTAGCCGCATTGAGAACTTCAAATTACTTTTCTACCCTTGATCTCACTAGTGGCTATTGGCAAGTGTCCGTTGCTGAGGAAGACCGTGAGAAGACCGCCTTCGCTACCCCGATGGGTCTCTGCGAGTTCAACAGCATGCCCTTCGGGTTGTGCAAAGCACCAGGAATCTTACAGAGACTGATGGAATGCTGCTTAGGACACCGCAACTTCGAGATGGTACTGCAATACCTAGATGACGTCATCATTTATTCAAAAACATATGAAGATCATCTGGAACATCTTGCAGAAGTCTTTGAAGCCCTCTCCAAGTACGGGATGAAGTTAAAACCATCCAAATGCCACTTGCTGAACCTAAAGTCCAATACCTCAGGCATGTGGTTAGTGCAGGTGGTGTGGCTCCGGATCCGGAGAAGAAAACAGCCATCCAGAACTGGGCCAGGACTAGAGTTGAGCGCGGTTCGCGGTTCTCCAGTTCTAAGCTCGAGTGATTTTGGGGGCTGTTCGAGATCGAACTAGAACTCGAGCTTTTTGCAAAAGCTCGATAGTTCTAGATACGTTCGAGAACGGTTCTAGCAGCAAAAAGCAGGGCTTTTTACAGCTACAGTGTGCAGGAGCCATCGCTGGCAGCCTGCCAGAAGCTGGTAACCAAGATAAACATCGGGTATCCAAGCAAAGCGCTTTGGTTAGTAACCCGATGTTTATCTTAGTTACGTGCAGGAAGCCCACACTTCCCCACTCAGCTCACTCCGCCCCCTCCTGCCCGCGGCATGTACACATACACACACACACACACACACACACACACATGGTCCCACTCGGCTTACCTGCGGTGATGAAGTCCCGCCATCCCGACCTCAGCGCTGTCACTGTCCTCCATGGCCGCCGCTTGTCACATCACCTCTCGCTTCCGACCCGAGACTGACTAGCGGTGACGTCATGGACCTCTCGCGATACTTGGTGTGAAGGCGCCGGTCATTGAACTCAGTGACAGGGGCTGTCAGTGTGCTGGAGATCAGCGCAGGTAATGTACCTCACTGACAGCAGCACTTGTCATCCCCTGCAGTGACCTGGGCTGACCCATTGATGTTAGCTCAGGTCACTGCACTGCTCTCCCAGCCAATGGGGAACATCCTGCTCTTCATTGACTGGGACAGTGTGGATCGTCATGGCAACCCCTTGGATTACAGCAGACCTGGATTTGTTTTTCATTCTAATAAATTGGTTAAAGAGGGAATGTTTTGGGGAGTGTTTTTTCAAATAAAAATGTGTTTGTCGTCTATTTTTTTTTTATTACTGACTGGGTTGGTGATGTCGGGTATCTGATAGACGCCTGACCTCACCAACCCCAGGGCTTGATGCCAGGTGACATTACACATCTGGTATTAACCCCATATATTACCCCGTTTGCCACTGCACCAGGGCGCGGGATGAGCTGGGGCGAAGCACCAGGATTGGCGCATCTAATGGATGCGCCACTTCTGGGGCGGCTGCGGCCTGCTATTTTTAGGCTGGGGAGAGTCCAATAACCATGGACCTCCCTAGTCTGAGAATATCAGGCCCCAGCTGTCTGCTTTACCTTGGCTGGTGATCCAATTTTGGGGGACCCCTACGTGTTTTTTTTTTTAAATTATTTATTTAATTTAAAATAACAGCGTGGGGTGCCCTCAGTTTTGGATTACCAGCCAAGGTGAGGTTGCCAGCTGTGGTCTGCAGGCTGCAGCCGTCTGCTTTACCCTAGCTGGCTACAAAACTAGGGGGAACCCTACGTCATTTTTTTTTTCATTTTTTTGGCTAAATACAAAGCTAAGCACCCCTTAGTGCCACATGAAAGGCACCAAAGAGTGCTCCACTTTTTCTCTCCACTTTTTCTCTCCACTTTTTCTCTCCACTCTTTCTCTCCACTTTTTCTCTCCACTCTTTCTCTCCACTTTTTCTCCACTTTTTCTCTCCACTTTTTCTCCACTTTTTCTCCACTTTTTCTCCATTTTTTCTCCATTTTTTCTCCATTTTTTTCTCCACTTTTTCTCCACTTTTTCTCCATTTTTTTCTCCACTTTTTCGCCACTTTTTCTCCACTTTTTCTCCACTTTTTCTCCACTTTTTCTCCACTTTTTCTCCATTTTTTTCTCCACTTTTTCTCCACTTTTTCTCCACTTTTTCTCCACTTTTTCTCCATTTTTTCTCCACTTTTTCTCCACTTTTTCTCCACTTTTTCTCCACTTTTTTCTCCACTTTTTTCTCCATTTTTTTCTCCACTTTTTCTCCATTCTTTTTCTATGGTCGGTCTACCCATTAGCTCTGCCATGCATACTGTAGCTCGACACCTACTGCACATGTTACTTTATGATTGACATCTCTTTCGTACCAGAGCTATCTAAGCCTACTCTGACCCCATATTTGTCATTACTATATTGTCCTTGTACTGTATTATGACATTTGTATCATGTGTTTCATTTCTTGCTGTGTTGCAATTTTTTTGCTGCATCCCAATTGTACCTCTACATTGTTCGAGTTTATGTTATTGTTCTCTCACTCTTATGTGATACTGATTATTGTCATTTTTCATGATTACATGCAGATAAGTCCAATCTGACGAAGGCTCAGGCCGAAACGTCATTTGTAACTTGTTTTGGACAAAAACATATATGCTTATGAAACATTTTTTTTTTCTTAATACGGACCAATAAAGAGTGATTTTGCATTACTATCCGTTGTGACTTACTGACTTAGTCTGGGAGATTTAGAGTGCCGAGGTTACTCACTAATTTTATCTATTATTACCTCTGAGCACCTATATACCAGTGAGCAGAGCTTCCGCTACAGTAGTTCTCCTGATTAGGCATGCCCTTACCTCATGAGCAGGGCATTGCAGCTTTGGTAGCAACCATTACGACATGGACTCTGCTGCTGTGGACCCGAGAAGAGTGAGTGCAGATTCATTGCACCCACACTCCTCACATGAAGGGTCCGTACTCCTAGAAAATGGGGGATACGTTCCCTGAGTGTCTCCCCCCCATATTCTAGACGGTCCAGAGTCGTCGTGGGACCCCTTTATTTTTTTTCTTACAATAAATTGGTGAAAGAGGAAATGTTTTGGGGACTGTTTTTTTTCAAATAAATTTCTTTTGTCGATTTTTTTTTTTTTGTTAGTACTGACAGTTTATGATGTTGGGTATCTAATAGACGCCATGACATCACAAACTGCTGGGCTTGATCTCAGGTGACTTTACAGCTAGTATGAACCCAATTTATTACCCCGTTTGCCACTGCACCAGGGCACGGGATGAGCTGGGGTGAAGCGCCAGGATTGGCGCATCTAGTGTATGCGCCACGTCTGGGGTGCCTGCGGCCTGCTATTTTTAGGCTGTGAAGACCCAATAACTATGGACCTTCCCACCCTGAGAATACCAGAACACAGCTGTCCGCTTTACCTTGGCTGGTGATCCAATTTGGAAGGGACCCTACTTTTATTGTGTAATTATTAATATTTATAAAATAATTATAAAAAAGAGCCTGAGGGGACCTCCACATTGGATCCCCAACCACGGTAAAGCTGCCAGCTGTGGTTTTCAGGCTACAGCCGTCTGCTTTACCCTAGCTGGCTATCAAAAATGGGGGGACCCAACGTCATTTTTTTTTTTAACTATTTTTTAAATAGAAAAAATTAATGGGCTTCCCTGTATTTTGATTGCCAACGAAGGTAACGGCAGGCAGATGGGGGTGGCAACCCATAGCTGTCTGCTTTATCTGCGCTGAGAATCAAAAATACCGCGGAGCGCTACGTCATTTTTTTAAAGATTTATTTTTACAGCACTGTGATGTGCAGCAATCAAAATACAGGGAAGCCCATTTTATTTTTAGTTATTTAAATAAATAATTAAAAAATATATATATGGGCTCCCGCTGCATTTTTTGTATTGCTAGCTAAGGGTAATCCAAGCAGCTACTGGCTGCTAACCCCCACTGCTTGGTGTTATCTTCACTGGCAATGGAAAATCCAGGGAAGCATTTTTTATTTTTTTTGCCAAAAAACTACAAAAAAAGGACGTGAGCTTCGCCATATTTTTGTATGCTAGCCAGGTATAGCAGGCAGGTGCTGGAAGAGTTGGATACAGCGCCAGAATATGGCGCTTCTATGAAAATGCCATTTTCTGAGGCGGCTGCAGACTGCAATTCGCAGCAGTGGGGCCCAGAAAGCTCAGGCCAACCTGTGCTGCGGATTCCAATCCCCAGCTGCCTAGTTGTACCTGGCTGGACACAAAAATGGGGCGAAGCCTACGTCATTTGTTTTCTAATTATTTAATGAAATTCATGAAATAATAAAAAAGGGCTTCCCTTTATTTTTGGTTCCCAGCCGGGTACAAATAGGCAACTGGGGGTTGGGGGCAGCCGTACCTGCCTGCTGTACCTGGCTAGCATACAAAAATATGGCGAAGCCCACAATTTTTTCAGGGGGCAAAAAACGTCTGCATACAGTCCTGGATGGAGTATGCTGAGCCTTGTAGTTCTGCAGCTGCTGTCTGTCTGTATGGAGAAGAGCAGACAGCAGCTGCAGAACTACAAGGCTCAGCATACTCCATCCAGGACTGTATGCAGAATTTTTTTGCCCACCAAAAAAATGACGTGGGCTTCGCCATATTTTTGTATGCTAGCCAGGTACAGCAGGCAGCCACGGGCTGCCTCCAACACCCAGTTGCCTATTTGTACCCGGCTGGGAACCAAAAATATAGGGAAACCCGTTATTTTTAATTATTTCACTTATTTCATGAAATAATTAAAAAACAAATGACGTGGGCTTCGACCCATTTTTGTGTCCAGCCGGGTACAACTAGGCAGCTGGGGATTGGAATCCGCAGCACAGGTTAGCCCGAGGTTTCTGGGCGCCTCTGCTGCGGATTTCAGTCCGCAGCCGTCCCAGAAAATGGCGCTCTCATAGAAGCGCCATCATCTGGCGCTGTATCCAACTCTTCCAACAGCCCTGGAGCCGGGTGGCTTGTTGGGTAATCATGAGTTAATACTGGCTTTGTTTTACTAGCTAGTATTAAGCCAGAGATTCTTAATGTCAGGCACGTTTGACCCGGCCATTAAGAATCTCCAATAAAGGGTTAAAAAAAACACCACACAGAGAAAAAATACTTTAATAGAAATAAATACACAGACACATTAGAGACTCCATCTTTATTACCCCCTGTCCGCCCTCCACGATCCTGCTCTTCTGTCTTCTTTCTTTCTAGTGTAGTAGTAGTGACGATTGTAGTGAGGATGAGATGCCCCAGCCCATCATGGGCTGGGGCATCTCATCCTCACTACAATCTTCACTAGTGTAGTAGTAGTGACGATTGTAGTGAGGATGAGGTGCACCAGCCCATCATGGGCTGGGGAACCTCATCCTCAGTAAAATCCTCACTACAATCGGGAAGCAGCGTGCAGCCTTCACTCCGTGAGTGATCAGTGCTGGCTGTCAGCGGTAACAGCGGTAACGCTGACAGACGCGTTACCATAGCAATGGTGCTCTCGGAGCCGCGGTTAGCGGTGACGTCACCGCTAACTGCGTTGCTATGGCAACGATGATCTCCGTTAATGACCGGCTGTGTCAGCCGGTCCCTAACGGAACGGGGAGTCGACCGTGTGCTAGAGCATGTCGCCGGTACACGGCGATACACATATGTGCACCGTGTACCGGAGAGATGCACTCGCAGGTCCTACATGACGTGTCATAGTCATGTGACCAGTCTGTAGCCAATGAGATAATAGCCACGTGACTGGTCACATGGCTATTTTGACGTCACGATAGGTCCTGCATCTCTGCTGGCAGTGCAGGTCACCGGGAGGATTCAGCGATCATCGGATGGAATAGCGGCAGGAGACAGAGTGCGTAAGGGATCGCGAGGACCGGTAAGTGTTATGGCAATGTTTATTAACTGTTTGTGTACATTTATAATGCATTTTTATGTGTTTGTGATTGCCTCCCATTATAGCCTATACGTTCGAGTTTGGTTCGTCGAACGGTCGACGAACCGAACTCGAACGGGACCCCCGTTCGGCGAACCGACCTCGAGCCGAACCGGGACCGGTTCGCTCATCTCTAGCCAAGACCCACTACCATCAAGCAGGTACGACAGTTCCTGGGCCTGATGAGCTTCATCAAGGGCTATACCAAGATCGTAGCTCCTATGCAAGATCTCCTTATCGGACTAACCAAGCATGGCAAAACTTCTGGTCCCCCATTCACATGGGGTGAGGAGCAAGAAAGTTCCTTCCAACAGATGAAGTCAGCCCTAACCGGATTAGAGATCCTGACATACCCCGACTATGGTCTCCCGTTTATACTGTATACGGATGCCACCAACATGGGATTGGAAGCTGTCCTATCCCAAATGCAGAATGGTAAGGAGAAGGTGATAGCTTACACAAGTAGGAAGCTCCACCCAACAGAAAGGAACCCTGAGAATTACAGTTCTTTCAAGTTGGAGTTCCTAGCACTCGTCTGGGCTGTGACAGAGAGATTTAAGAATTACCTGGCTTCTGCAAAGTTCACTGCATATATGGACAACAACCCTTTAAGCCACCTGGATACAGCGAAGCTTGGAGCCCTAGAGTAACGCTGGGTAGCCCGACTGGCGAATTATCACTTCACCATAAAGTACAGAGCCGGTCGTAAGAACACCAATGCTGACGCATTGTCTAGAATGCCACACCTGCCTGATGATGGGGTAGATGAAGACGAGTTGGAAGAGATTAAACTGCCTGCGTTCCATCAACCTGACAGTTTGGAAAACACCAAACATTACAGCGGTCAGCAGGAGGCAGCATTCAACCCCTTACCTCATCACGGTTGGCAAGAAGCGCAAGATAGAGATTCTGCAGCCAAATTGATATCAAGACACTGATTTCCCAGGCTGATTCCAGGTTGGAGCCCACTGTCCCGGCAGAAGCACAGAGGCTGTGGAAAGAGAGGAGCTGGTTGTGTCTGCAGCGAGGCAAGTTGTGCCGAGGACTGATCAATCCCAAGACGTATGAGAGGATATGCCAGATAGTCGTGTGCCAGTGGTCCTGGAAGCCTATCATGGTGGAGCTGGACACTTTGGCTGGAAGAAGCTTGAAATGCTACTAAGGGAGAGTTTCTACTGGGCTTGGATGAGAGAATCCATTGAAGCATGGTGTAGGGATTGTGGTCCCTGTGTGCTAAGAAGAAAGGATGTTACCAGCCAGAGGGCCCCATTACAGCCGATCACCCGCCAGCCGTTAGAACTCGTCACTCTAGATCATGTCAAACTCACACCAAGCCGGAGCGGATACACGTATGCGCTCATGATGGTAGATCACTACTCAAGATTCATGGTTGTGGTACCCGTCAAGGATCTAACAGCCCGTACTGCAGCGAAGGTCTTCCAAGCACACTTCTACAGACCTCATGGCTACCCAGAGAGGGTCCTCAAATATCAAGGCCCTGCTTTTAAAGCGGAGATCTTCAAAGAGTTCTGCAGCCTGTATGGATGCAGGAAGATACGTACTACACTCTGCCATGCCCAAACCAATGGGATGTGTGAGAAGATGAACCATTTAGTCATCAACCTGCTTAAGACTCTACTCCTTGAAGAACGGAACCAGTGGCCTGAGAGATTGCCCGATCTGGTGGATATGTATAACAACATCCCCGTCAGTTCCACTAAGTGCACGCCTGCTTACCTCATGAGGGCTAGGCCTGGAAGATTGCCGGTGGACTTGGATATGGATGTTGAGGTACCTGAAATCATCTCCCAACCACTGACTGGAACTCCAAAGTCAGATGCAGTACAAACAAATTCAGGAGTATGTGGAAAGGAACCTGAAGCAAAGCAGAGAAAAGCAAAAGCATCACTTCAACAAACAGGCAAAAGCTGCCCCCTTTGCACCAGGAGAAGTGGTGCTAAAGAGAAAAAGGAAGCTGCATAAATTGGACGACCAGTGGGAAAAGATCCCCTATGTGATACAACCCTCTGACTTTGATAATTTGATAATCAGAAGACCGGTCTTATTAGCAGAGACCAAGAAAGAACTACGGCTACAGTCTCCAGGGACCACTTGAAAAGGTGCCTGGAACCCCTGAAGATCTAGGAAGAAGTTCCCACATTAGCCCTGGGTGTGAAACGGAAGGAGGTGATCCACACTGTCCTAGGTGACTTCCTAGCAGATTGGCCTATGCAAAATGGAGCAGTGATTGTTCTCGTTCTAACATTCCCACAACCCATGGAAGAGCCAGAACCAGAGAGGCCTGCTGACATTGCACCAATACACACACCTATTGTCGCACCTGTACCCATACCACGGCCCCGTAGGTCTCTACCTACGGTACCCATCACGAGGAGTGAGGAACTCGTAGAAAGAACACCACCACAGGGCCTAGGAGAGAACTTAGGGCTGAGGAGGTCTACATGCCCTAACCTAGGTCAGCCACCACTCAGATACAGGGAGTGAGTGATGCCCGCATGTACTTGTATATAGCAATGTATGTATATAAACAAACTGTAAATGTTGATTAGTTGTTAATGTCAAAATGCCAATTAACCATGTACCTCACCTGATTCACTTACATAAAAAGAAGGAGTAACAGGTAGCGGAACCCGGCTACCCCCTTTCCCTGTTTTAACCCAGCTTTACCCTTGTTGTTTATGGACCATGGCCTCAGGACTGGCAGAGGCCACCCAAAGACTTTCTTGGGTTCATGTACATACCCCCCATTTGCCTTCTTGTTTCTCTACCACCAGGAGTGTAACACCCTGTTACGGTTGCTGCGAGCACTGGAGACTATGTCCAGATTTCTTGCTACTGCACATGTGCGAGCGCTGGAGACTAAGTCCAGATTTCTTGCTACTGCACATGTGCGAGCGCTGGAGACTAAGTCCAGATTTCTTGCTACTGCACATGTGCGAGCGCTGGAGACTAAGTCCAGATTTCTTGCTACTGCACATGTGCGAGCGCCGGAGACTAAGTCCAATCTTGGAGCCATTGCACATGTGCGGGTGACATCATCGCTGACACGAGGTCACATGTCTCTGACACCTTCTATGCCGATTGGTCGCTGGTCATGTGCTTGTGACGTCTTGCTCGGTGATAGGCCAGCATGACGTCACTCCTGTCGTTCTGGCAGCGGATTGGCTCTGGTGTCCTCCATCTTGGATGAGGCACAGAGTCTATATAAGACCCTGACACACGCCGCATGGTGCTCAGTCCTCTTGGTTCATGCATATGAGTAGACGCTCTGTGCGCGTTCCTCTAGGCATTCCTCTGTCTATGCTAGGTGAGCGCTACCGGCAGGGTAGCGTTCTTATACCTTACAGCTTCGGCTGCTGTCCGTATCCTTACCTCTTAGGGGAGCGGACATAGGCAGGTGCCTGAGGCACATGGTCTGGCTGGGCCTTGTGATTCTACTCGTAGGTGGACGTTGCCGCTAGGGTAACGTTCCTTATACTGCGTCTGGCAGTTGTTCGTATCCTCGCACACTAGGGGAGCGAACAGAGGTAGGAGCTTTGTGCGGCTTACGCTGCTGTTCGTCTCTTTTGCACCACTAGAAGAGCGGACCTAGGCAGGTGCCATATCTAGTGGTTCGTGTCCTCGCACACTAGTGGAGCGAACGCAGGTAGGAGCTTTGTGCGGCTTATGCTGCTGTTCGTCTCTTTTGCACCACTAGAAGAGCGGACCTAGGTAGGTGCCATTTCGCACACATTGCCTTTGTCTCTGTGATTATTAACAGAGATCATTCCACACACCCTCCAAGTAAGGGAGGAATTGCTTTACTTATTATATTTACTTACTTATTATATCCTTCTGTGAGTTAACAGAGGTATTGCACTCTGCCATAGTCTGCAGCAAAGTCTTTGCACGGTGGACCCTGACTGTCTGATACTCCTTTCGGTTATTATCAGACAGCCCCCGTAACATTAGGACTGAGCCAAGGGTCTGGCAGTTATGGCAGAATATCAGCAGTTACACCGTTACATACAAGTACTTGAGTCACGGCTCAAGAGTATAGAGGATAAACCTCAGACCATGGTGACATCTGCACATGATCCTCGACTTGCTCTGCCAAACAGATATTCTGGCGATGCCAGATCATGTCGTGGTTTCATTAGTCAGTGTCAGATACACCTAGAGGTCAACTCTTCTCGCTTCTCTACGGAGAGGTCCAGAGTAGGCTTTATTATCTCCTTACTTCAGGACAAAGCCTTAGAATGGGCGACTCCCCTATGGGAGCGCTCTGATGTGGTTACTCTGAGACATCAAGACTTTCTTGATGCTCTTAAGGCGGTATTCATGGGTCCGCAGGTTACCCATGATGCGGCCCTGAGACTGTTAGATCTATCTCAGGGTTCGTTATCCACTAGTTCTTATGCCATTGCTTTTAGAACTCTGGTGGCAGAACTAGATTGGCCAGAGAAGGTGTTGATTCCTATCTTCTGGAGAGGGTTGGCAGGCTATGTCAAGGATGCCCTTGCTACTCGTGAGGTCCCTGCTTCTCTGGAGGACTTGATCACAGTAGCAACGAGGATCGATGTACGCCATAAGGAACGTAGACTCGAGGTCTCTTCCTCACGCCCTAAGCATCGGGCTATTCCAGTTGTTGAGGGTCCACTACCATCTTCCTCAGCATCTGAAACATCTCCCACTCCTATGGAGTTAGGTCATACGTTCTCCAGACTACGCAAGTCTGGTCCTCCTATATGTTACGTATGTCGTCAGGCTGGGCACTATGCCAACAAGTGTCCTAGTCGTCAGGGAAACTCCCTGGTCTAGTAACCATTAGAGGGGGGTTACTAGAGACGTCTTCTGCACCCTCTAAGTGTTGTATCCCAGGTCAGCTCTCGTTATCTGAGAATACATGGCCTATTATGGCTTTTGTGGATTCCGGAGCTGACGGGATTTTTGTGTCCTCAGGATTTGTAAAGGGACACAATATTCCCTCTATCATGTTAGAGGCGCCTATTCCTGTCCGTGTTGTTAATGGAACTATGTTGTCTGACTCCATTACATTGAGGACAGTTCCCTTGCGCCTTTCCCTGTCTCAGGGTCACATAGAGGAGATTTCTTTTCTTGTTTTGCCTGAGGGTATAGACGACGTCCTTCTGGGTCTTCCATGGCTTCGGACTCATGCTCCTCACATTGACTGGGAGTCTGACAGCATTATTAGTTGGGGTTCGAAATGTCAGTCCCGATGTCTTCCCTTACCACCTAAGGTCGTTGCGGTTGCATCAACTGATCTCTCTCCCATACCTACACCCTATTTGGATTTCGCTGACGTGTTCTCCAAACAGGGTGCTGAGGTTCTTCCACCCCATAGGCCGTATGACTGTGCCATAGACCTTATCCCAGGTTCGGTTCCACCTA
The DNA here is from genome assembly GCF_048569485.1 of Anomaloglossus baeobatrachus. Taxonomy (NCBI): domain Eukaryota; kingdom Metazoa; phylum Chordata; class Amphibia; order Anura; family Aromobatidae; genus Anomaloglossus; species Anomaloglossus baeobatrachus. Next base: position 119,606,973 of record NC_134360.1, on the reverse strand, counting down.
AAGGCAGGGTTTACCCCCTGTCGATACCTGAGTCGGAGGCCATGTCGACCTATATAAGAGAGAGTTTAGAGAAGGGGTTCATTCGTAAGTCTGTCTCTCCCGCGGGAGCTGGGTTTTTCTTTGTTCGGAAGAAAGAGGGTGATTTGCGTCCCTGCATAGATTACAGGGGTCTCAACGCAATCACAATAAAGAACAAATACCCATTACCTTTAATTTCGGAGCTCTTTGACAGACTGAGAGGAGCTCAAGTTTTTACGAAGTTGGATCTGCGGGGTGCGTATAACTTGGTACGAATTCGAAAGGGTGACGAATGGAAGACCGCTTTTAACACCCGAGACGGTCACTATGAATACCTCGTCATGCCTTTTGGGTTATGTAATGCACCCGCAGTATTTCAGGACTTCGTAAACGATGTGTTCAGGGATTTACTGTTATCCTCAGTAGTGGTGTATCTAGACGACATCCTGATTTTTTCTCCTGATCTGGAGACTCATCGTCAGGATGTCGTTCGTGTCCTTTCCCGTTTAAGGGAGCACTCATTGTTTGCTAAACTCGAGAAATGTGTATTCGAGCAGTCCTCATTGCCTTTTTTGGGTTACATTATCTCACAAGAGGGTCTGGCTATGGATCCTGCGAAGCTCTCTGCTGTCCTGCAATGGTCCGAACCTCATTCCTTGAAGGCGGTGCAACGCTTCTTAGGATTCATAAATTATTACAGGCAGTTCATACCCCATTTTTCTACTTTGGTGGCCCCTTTGGTGGCCTTGACTAAGAAAGGTGCTAATCCCAAAGCCTGGTCTACTGAGACATCTCAGGCTTTTGAGGCAGTAAAAAGACACTTTTCAACTGCTCCCGTTCTTCAAAGACCCGATGAGAATAAGCCCTTCCTCTTAGAGGTTGATGCCTCTTCAGTGGGTGCTGGTGCGGTCTTGTATCAAAAGAACGGTGCAGGTAGAAAAAGGCCGTGTTTCTTCTTTGCTAAAACCTTTTCACCGGCAGAGAGAAACTATACCATTGGGGATAGGGAACTGCTCGCCTTGAGATTAGCCTTGGAGGAGTGGCGTCACTTGCTGGAAGGAGCGAAACATCCTTTCCAGGTCTATACAGACCATAAGAATCTGACGTACTTACAAACCGCTCAGCGTCTGAATCCTCGCCAAGCCCGCTGGTCCTTGTTTTTCTCCCGCTTTCACTTCTCCATCAACTATCTGTCTGGGAGTAAGAATAACAAGGCAGACGCCCTGTCTCGCTCTATGCTTTCTACCCAGGAAGAGATTGACGAACCTCGTCTTATCCTTCCCTCCAGGGTTTTTCATACGCTCTCCCCTGTGACGTTAGACCAAATCCCACCGGGCAAGACCTTTGTTCCGCCTGATCGACAGAATGATATACTGTCATGGGCCCACACCTCAAAGGTGGGTGGGCATTTTGGTATTAGGCGGACACGAGAGTTACTGGAGAGGTGGTATTGGTGGCCACACTTAGCCAGCCACGTCAAGAGATATGTCGGTTCCTGCTACTCGTGTGCTCGCAACCGTCCATTACGGCAGAGACCGGCTGGGCTCTTGCATCCTTTACCAGTGCCAGATAGACCATGGGAGGTGGTAGGCATGGACTTTGTGGGTGATCTTCCATGTTCACAGGGACATAGATTTGTGTGGGTCATTACGGACCATTTCTCCCGGATGGTTCATCTCGTACCGTTATCGAGAATCCCATCTTCCAGGGTACTAGCCAAACTATTCCTCAAGCATGTCTTTAGGCTTCACGGGATGCCAGATCGTATCATTTGTGATAGAGGCCCGCAATTTACTTCCCGTTTCTGGCGAGATCTTTGTAGCCTTCTGCAAATTGAGTTGAATCTCTCTTCGGCATACCATCCGGAGACTAATGGTTTGGTTGAACGTACCAATCAATCTATGATTATATACCTTCGACACTTTGTTGCTGAGAACCACGATAACTGGTCCTCCCTCCTACCCTGGGCAGAATTTGCCCTTAACAATTCGCTGGCTGAGGCCACTGGGCAGACACCGTTCGTACTCAATAATGGGCAACACCCTAGGGTACCGGTACCGTTTCCCGCTGCTGCACCTCCTCCTCTTGTGGCCGACTGGGCAACTAATGCCAGAGAGGTTTGGGATCGGACTCAAGAGTCGATCCAAGCAGCTAAGGACCGTATGAAGACGGTGTCCGATCGGTTTCGTCGCCCGGCTCCTGTCTTTTCTCCAGGGGACTTTGTGTGGCTCTCTGCAAAACACGTGAGACTTAGAGTGAGCTCTGTCAAATTTGCTCCTCGCTTCCTGGGTCCTTATGAGGTTCTTCGACAGGTAAATCCTGTAGTCTATCAATTGAAGTTACCTGTCCATCTTAGGATTCATGACAAATTCCATGTCTCACTGCTAAAGCCGGCTATTTTACCTCACGCTCGTGAAGTGCACTCTCCTGCCTCTGATTCCTCTCGCTCTAGCTATGAGGTCCGAGCCATAGTTGGTTCTAAGATGGTTAGAGGGCGCAGGTTCTTCTTGATAGATTGGGAGGGCTATGGCCCGGAACATCGCTCTTGGGAGCCTGAGGAGGCTGTCCATGCTCCCGACTTAGTTGCCGATTACCTGCGTCGCCGGGAGGGGGGCCCTTGAGGGGGAGGTACTGTTACGGTTGCTGCGAGCACTGGAGACTATGTCCAGATTTCTTGCTACTGCACATGTGCGAGCGCTGGAGACTAAGTCCAGATTTCTTGCTACTGCACATGTGCGAGCGCTGGAGACTAAGTCCAGATTTCTTGCTACTGCACATGTGCGAGCGCTGGAGACTAAGTCCAGATTTCTTGCTACTGCACATGTGCGAGCGCCGGAGACTAAGTCCAATCTTGGAGCCATTGCACATGTGCGGGTGACATCATCGCTGACACGAGGTCACATGTCTCTGACACCTTCTATGCCGATTGGTCGCTGGTCATGTGCTTGTGACGTCTTGCTCGGTGATAGGCCAGCATGACGTCACTCCTGTCGTTCTGGCAGCGGATTGGCTCTGGTGTCCTCCATCTTGGATGAGGCACAGAGTCTATATAAGACCCTGACACACGCCGCATGGTGCTCAGTCCTCTTGGTTCATGCATATGAGTAGACGCTCTGTGCGCGTTCCTCTAGGCATTCCTCTGTCTATGCTAGGTGAGCGCTACCGGCAGGGTAGCGTTCTTATACCTTACAGCTTCGGCTGCTGTCCGTATCCTTACCTCTTAGGGGAGCGGACATAGGCAGGTGCCTGAGGCACATGGTCTGGCTGGGCCTTGTGATTCTACTCGTAGGTGGACGTTGCCGCTAGGGTAACGTTCCTTATACTGCGTCTGGCAGTTGTTCGTATCCTCGCACACTAGGGGAGCGAACAGAGGTAGGAGCTTTGTGCGGCTTACGCTGCTGTTCGTCTCTTTTGCACCACTAGAAGAGCGGACCTAGGCAGGTGCCATATCTAGTGGTTCGTGTCCTCGCACACTAGTGGAGCGAACGCAGGTAGGAGCTTTGTGCGGCTTATGCTGCTGTTCGTCTCTTTTGCACCACTAGAAGAGCGGACCTAGGTAGGTGCCATTTCGCACACATTGCCTTTGTCTCTGTGATTATTAACAGAGATCATTCCACACACCCTCCAAGTAAGGGAGGAATTGCTTTACTTATTATATTTACTTACTTATTATATCCTTCTGTGAGTTAACAGAGGTATTGCACTCTGCCATAGTCTGCAGCAAAGTCTTTGCACGGTGGACCCTGACTGTCTGATACTCCTTTCTGTTATTATCAGACAGCCCCCGTAACACACCCACTGGAGAGGACTGGTTGGAGGAAGGACCTGCGGTAGAGTCGGCCGAGGCCCAGTCACTAATGAAACCGGTGGCTAACCTCTAGACCAGAGGGTTCTGGACTTTGGGACTCTTTGGGGTGGACTGGTGGGAAAGGGACTGTGTTACGTAACGTTCAAGAAAAGTGCCTCCCTCTAAAGGGATGAAATGTTTAAAGTTTGATATAATGTTATGCTTTTCTCTTTTTTTTACATTTTACAGAAGCAGAAAAAAATAAAAACCGGTGCCGGACAGCCCGAGGACGGGCTGTGTTTTACCAAGGGGGAGTGTGACGCCCTGACAAAATCAGGTTGTCATAGAAAACTGCATCCATCTTCCAGATGCAGGATTCTCTCCTCCTTGGCCTTCCAACACAACTCCTCACAGGTACATACACCAGCCACAAAAGCCTAGTCACCCCCCCAGGACAATAGGGACACACCAGTGGGCGGGGCCAGGCAGATGGTGACGCCCACCCAGGGGTCCTGAGGTGTTAAGGGGAGGGAACAAAGAGTGTAGAGTCGAGCAGAGGAAGTGAGAGGAGTGAAGTGGTAGTCGGGGGTTGTAGCTCCTGGACTACCTGAGCTGACTAGGTGGCAGACGGCAGAGCAGGGCCACAGGCGATGGAGATCCAGTCACGGGAGACCTTAAGTGGACCGGGGCAGGGTTGTAGCTCGCCGGTGACGACAGCGGGAATCCAGTCCGGAGGCCGTGCACAGTCATGGTACTTGGACCCTAGGGCGAGGACAGCTGCAAGCACCTTTCCAATTAACCAGCAGGGGACAAGATTCCAAGTCTTGTCCCACTAGCAGCCCAGATAGAGCCAGACAGAAGCCCAATGTGGGGGATAGGGCGTCTGCAAGTGCCTGTTTAAATCCCATGGGTCAGATCTCGCGGGCCACAGCTCCCACAGAAAAGTCACCGGGAGTGGACTTTCCCTGTTTCATGCGGACTAGTCAACACACAAGACACCAACACAAAAGTGCAGGAGGAAGGGCCCCTGTCCTGTCTACAGGTGTGCGAGACCCGAGCACACCCCTCCGGAGGCTACCTGTTTCCGGTTTACTATCTGGACTCTGTGTGACTTTATTTACAGTGGTGAGTACGCCGGCATCAACCGGTCCAGCCCTGCAGACTGCGTCCCAGCGCTCCACTTGCACCTGGGCCCCAGGACAACACCTCCCCTACCCGTGGAAGGGAATACCATCCTGCTGTCCCGCTCCACCAGCCCCGGCACCCCATACCAAGGCAGCGGCACCAACAATCACCGCAACCCACGGGTGGCATCACTGCCAAACTCTCCCCTGTAAATACCCCCCTTTCTCTCAGTTTTGGGTGACGGACTGCTGCACGAGCCCGGGTCCGGATGCCACTCGAGCCATAGCAACCTCCCGGATCCGAGCGTCTTGAGCAGCCCTCCTGCCGTGGTCTGTTTCCCGCCCGCAACATTTACAGGGGAGATTAAAGTAATTTGTGTGACGCCACCTGCGGGTTGCGGTTAATATGGGGGAACCACTGCTGCTGAGTTGGTTACTCCCAGGGCTGGTGGTAATGGCAGCTGTGGTGGTAAGCCCTCCGCAGGTAGGGCTGAGCCTGGGAGATGTATGATGGAGTAATAAGGGAGGCCACACCGTGCTTTGTAGTTAACAGTCTCTACTCACTCTGGACCCTTGGATGGCTGGTTTAGGTCCCTGTATTTCCAGTGCCAGTTGATGACTCGGTTGTTCTGTCCCTGGCACCCTCAGTGTGGTTGGGTCCCCGTAGCGTGGAGCGTTTGGGGCCCTACTGTCCCTTTGCATGGCAGTCGCCTTGTCCGTACGGTGGGCAGTGTGAACCCTGTAGGACTGGTCTGTGTCCAGAACCCTCATCTTTGCTTTACTGCTGGTGCCCCCGGATCTGTGGGTCAGTGAGGTCCGTGAAGGTCCCCTCACTGTGCAGGTATTTGCCAGGCCGTCTGAAACTGTCGCCTTACCTAGGGCCCTGTGCCCCGTCGGCACTCTGGTCCCAGCGGTACTTGGGTGTACTTGCCCTGGCAACCATTTTCCTCCTGTGCCCCCGGTCCACCATTACACAACCCAGCTCTAGGCACGTCTTTCCTCCTTCACTACTACTACTCAACTGACTTCTGTCCCCTCCTACCAGGTTGTCTAGTCCCCTGGTCTGGCTCTGCCCTCTAGGTGGCCATCCCCCTGTGTCCGACTAGCCAATTACCCCTGGTATGAAGTGGTAACTAGGATTTTGGTGTGTATAGGTGTTGCTGGCACTGGTGTTCCAGGTCCCTGGGGGTAGGTCCTGCATTCCCTTGAGTATGCAGTTCCTAGTAGTGACCTGAGGGGCTCAGGGGCGCTACACACGCGCCAATTCTCCAAATGGTATTGAAAAAATGGTGTGCTTTGGGCGACAACTGTCAGCTCTAGGATGGTGTTTCCTGCACATGGCTTTCTATATATAGTTATAGCAACTTTACTATTGAATGTATCTGTGATGCCCCTGAACTAGTCAGGGTGTCACAGGGTACTGCACACCCCTTTCCTTCTGGTGCAGGACTCAAACCCCCATGGTTCTGGGATCCCAACCGTTGGTATTGCTCCATCAGCATGCAAATCCTAGTCACACCTCACACCACACCCTGTCATCCACACCAGTGGATGGTCTAGCTGGAAAAGGGCCACTCGCCTAGGGGTCAGGCAGACTGGTGGGAGGGAGGAAATCAGTGAGAGAAAGTGGAGAGCAAAGCTTAGGCAGAACAGAGGTAGTTCCCAAAGAGTGAGGAGCTGGGAGTTGGAGCTCCATGGGGACTTTTGGCTAGGTCACAGACTGTGGTCTGGGACCGGAGGAGTCGGAGACCCAGTCGCAGGGTATTGGAGAAGGGTGCCAGTGTGCCGCCCCCGTGCCAGCAGCCGAGCTGCTCGGATCCGGGTTCTTAGTGGCTCGAGGGTCTCCGGAAAAGGGGGTCGTGTGGCCAAGCAAATGAAGAGGGGTATTTACAAGGGATTTTATAGAGTTCGTGACGCCACCCGTGGTATGTGGTAATTAGGAGTACCACCGCTGCAGTTGGGAGTACCCAGGGATGATGGAATGGGGCAGTCAGGTGTTAGAACCCTCCACGGGTAGAGGAAATACCCCGGGACTCAATGAGGGGTGCTTTGGGATGCAGGGGGTCACTTTGGTACTCACTCAGTCCATTAAGCAGACACAGACAACTGGTAAAACAAGTCTCTGGACACCGCTGCTACTGAGGGGAGCTAATTCGGGTCCCGTCCCCAATCGTGCTGCCTGGTGATCCGTGACCTGCCTCCTGGCACTAGGTTTACTTCTTTGGTGGTCCCGGTAGTGTGAAACTTGCCGGGTCCCCCTCCCCACTATTGCTAAGTGAGGGAGCTTGCTCTCAGAGCGCACGCTTGGGATTTTCTGGACCGTCTTAGATTGGAAAGTCCTATCCCCCTCGTTGCGCTAGTGCCCCGATTTTGGAGCGGATGGAGGACGAATCTTGAAGGCTTCGTTCTCCGCGGGTAAATTATCGGGTTGCCTGAAGCTACTCCTCGACCTAGGGTCCACGTACCCAGTCGTGCCTTAGTCGCAGCCCGGTGATGGTACAAGACCGCCAGCTGTCCTCCTCGACAGATCCGTGCCCCTTGCCACGATCCCCTGTGACCGAGGGTCCAACCGCTCTATGCCACCTAGATTGTTTCCCAGGAGCCCCACTGCTGACCTCCTCTCACTTTCACTACCAGACTACTCTCTCTTCTTGACACTCCTCCCCTCCCCTCCCCTCCCCAACTCCCCCAGGTGGGCGACTATTCCACTCAAGCTGATGTAGGCAACACTATATGGTTAGGGACCAAAACCAAGAAGGAGGTGGATACTGCACGGGAGGGCAGATTGCGCAATACCCTGTGACGACCCGATAGTCCAGGGGCGTCACACAAGGCTTATTTTGGAGAACGGTCGGCACCGGAGTACCTAGTAACCGAACCGGTACCGAGCTCGGCAGGGTACTGAACCCTAGATCAGGGGGTAGCTTCACGCAACCTGATAATTAACCTGTGGAGGATAGTCTCTATATAAACTTTCCCCAAGAGCTCAGAGATCGAAGGTGTACCGCCCCCGTGTCAGCGGCTGAGCCGCTCGGTTCCGGAATCGCGGTGGCTCGACGGGTCTCCGGACCCGGGGGGTCGTGCGGACACTCGAATTTAAAAGGGGGGGATATATGCAGGGGGGTTAGAGGTTCGTGACGCCACCCACGGTGCGTGGTAAGATGGAGTACCACCGCTGCTGTTGGGAGCGCCCAGTGGCGGTGGCATGGCAGCAAGGTGTTTGACCCCTCCGTGGGTAGGGGGGTTTTTGCCCCGGGGCCCGGTGATGGTAGTGAAGGGGTGCCGTTGGGGAGGAAAGGGTTTCTGCGTACTCACTCAGTCCAAGAATACTGACACTGACAACTTGTAAACCAGAATTCTGAGCACCGCTGCAGCAGGGAGGGAGCACGCTTGGATCCGTGCCCTTGCTGTTGCTTGTTAGCCTGTGACCTTTTCCGTGGCACCTTCTTCACTATTTGGACCCTGTAGTGAGGAACTGGTCGGGTCCCACTCACCCGTATGGCTAACGGAGTGAGCTTGGTCTCAGGGTTCACGCTTGGGATTTTCTGGACTATGTTTTGGGAAAGTCCTATCCCCTCGTTGCTCTAGTACCCCGATTTTGGAGCAAGTGCAGGATGAATCTTGAAGACTTCACCCTCGTCAGATAAATTATTAAGATGCGTGAAGCTACTTCCCGGCCTAGGGTCCACGTACCCAGTTGTGCCCTGGCCCCTGTCCGGAGATGGCTCAAGGCCGCCAACTGCCCTCCTCGGCAGATCCGTGCCCCTTGACACAATCCCCTGCGACCCTGGTTCCAGCTCCTACCAGGCCCAGACCAACATCTGCCACCTAGTAGCCTCAAGGAGCCCTGCTCCCAAATCTGCGACCTCTCCCTTCGAGAGTCACCACTCCACACTCTCTCCTTTTCACTGCTCCTAACACTTCTGACTCTTCCCCACCAACCCCCCAAATGGGTGGCCCTATTCCCTTCAGGCTCCCCAATGGTGTGTCTGGTGGGTGTGGTGCAGAGTGTTCCTAGGGTTTTGACTGGCTCTGTTCTTAGCAACACCGAAGGTGAAGGGCAGATTGCACAATACCCTGTGACGACCTGATAGGCCTGGGCGTCACAAAGGCACCAACACAAAGAGGGGGATAGGGTTTCCAGCTTATGCGGCCCACTGAAATTTCAATTGTCAGCCATCAAGAGCACAGCTCCTCTACTTAACAGTAGGCAGCGGGATCCCGACAACTTCAAGAAGATGGGTCACTCAGAACATCTAAAATACAGTGCATGGAGGCAAGGTACAGACCATCAGCAATACCAACGGGAGCGGACTCCCGGACGAGCTCCCCTGAAGTGGCAGCGGCACCCAGAGACTTGGTTTACTTCTGTGTCAGAGTCTGCTTTCTGGCGCATCACTACCAACACGGCCTGAGTCAGTACGCTGCCCTCCCCTGCTTCCAATCTGCACCACGCTCCCCTGCACTCCACTATCCAGAGTCCCGGGGCCTCCCCTACCCGTGGAGGGAACGTCATCTGGCTGCCCCACTCCATCTCCCCCGGGTAATCCCATCGGCAGTGGCGGTACTCCCCTTACCGTGAACCACGGGTGGCATCACAAACTCTCAATCCCCTGTAAATACCCCCCCGGGTCCGGAGACCCTTGACCCACAGCAACCCCCGGATCCGACCGCTACAGGGGCGGCACAGATCACCCATTAAAAGAAATCCAAAAAAGGAATCAAACAAGATGATTGGAAATGAGTAAATTTTAGATTGAAAGTATTGCTATTAATGTAACTAATAAACTCTGGTACGGTTATCTCTTGTGCACACCAGACAATCAAAATATTGTCTATGAAGTGACCGTACCAGAGTATGCAATCAATAAATGGATTATTGGTAGAATAGATGTACTTCTCCTGCCACCATGTGATAAACCAGGGAAGGGGAAAATCTGGAGCCCATCGGGGCTCCAAGAATCTGCCTGTAAAACCTTCCATTGTACTTTAAAAAATCATGAGATAAAATATTTCACAGCCAAAACCAAAAACTCACAAAATTACTGATGTCAAATTGGAATATTTTGTAACAAAATGATGAATTGCACCTAGGGATAGTGTAAGAGGAATATTAGAATGTAAATCAACTATATCACAGGACAAAACTTTATACGCTTTGCCAGTTTAAAGTACTGAAATTCTCAAATACATCAGTGCTGTCCCTCAAATACCCAGGTATGTTTTTGATCATAGGCTGCAACAAAGAATCAACCCAGACACTGAGTCTGTAATTGAGAGACCCAATGCCTGAGATGATCGATTGCAGCGAGGGAGGGAAAACCTCTTTATGAAGTTTAGGCAGCCCGTAAAATACTGCCATGTCTGGATGTTCCATCAAAACAACCAACAGTCTGATGAATCTGTTAACATCCATACTAGTATCTACTTGTGACCTTGCTTCTGTGGGAGGATCTTTTGGTCTCTGGCTCCTGCACTTATTTGGCACTTTATACCATTGCTGGTGAGCAGTGTTTACATTCATTTAGCCACTGGTATGTATCATTGTTTGCATATACTGACGAACCCAGTGTGCTGTATAACTTTATCTTATCTTGCACACCAGCTATTGTTCTCTGGTATCACCTGGCATGTAAAGGCCCCGTCACACTAAGCAACATCGCTAACAACATCGCTGCTAACGAAAAACTTTTGTGACGTTGCTAGCGATGTTGCTGTGTGTGACATCCAGCAACAACCTGGCCCCTGCTGTGAGGTCGTTGGTTGTTGCTGAATGTCCTGGGCCATTTTTTAGTTGTTGCTGCCCCGCTGTGAAGCACAGATCGCTGTGTGTGACAGCGAGACAGCAACAACTAAATGTGCAGGCAGCAGGAGGCGGCTTCTGCGGAGGCTGGTAACCAATGTAAACATCGGGTAACCAAGAAGCCCTGTCCTTGGCTACCCGATATTTACCTTTGTTACCAGCCTCCGCCGCTCTCACTGTCAGTGCCGGCTCCTGCTCTGTGCACATGTAGCTGCAGGACACATCGGGTTAATTAACCCGATGTGTGCTGTAGCTAGGAGAGCAGGGAGCCAGCGCTAAGCAGTGTGCGCTGCTCCCTGCTCTCTGCACGTGTAGCTGCAGCACACATCGGGTAATTAACCCGATGTGTGCTGTAGCTAGGAGAGCAGGGAGCCAGCGCTAAGCAGTGTGCGCTGCTCCCTGCTCTCTGCACGTGTAGCTGCAGCACACATCAGGTAATTAACCCGATGTGTGCTGTAACTAGGAGAGCAGGGAGCCAGCGCTCAGTGTGCGCTGCTCCCTGTTCTCTGCACGTGTAGCTCCGTGCACTGGTAACCAAGGTAAATATCGGGTTGGTTACCCGATATTTACCTTAGTTACCAAGCGCAGCATCTTCCACGCGGCGCTGGGGGCTGGTCACTGGTTGCTGGTGAGCTCACCAGCAACTCGTGTAGCGACGCTCCAGCGATCCCTGCCAGGTCAGGTTGCTGGTGGGATCGCTGGAGTGTCGCAGTGTAACATCTCACCAGCAACCTCCTAGCAACTTACCAGCGATCCCTATCGTTGTTGGGGTCGCTGGTAAGTTGCTTAGTGTGACTGGACCTTAACTGCATTTTTTGCGATCTGTGCTGTATACTTGTTGTCTTATGTATTCTACTTGCTTTGTAAATTCTGATTAAAGGCCCAGTTACACACAACGACTTACCAGCGATCCCGAAAACGATGCGACCTGATAGGGATCACAGGTAAGTCGCTGGGAGGTCGCTGGTGAGATGTCACACAGTCAGATCTTACCAGCGATGCAGGAACAATACAGGTCGCAGTAGCGATCTGTATAACGATCTCAGCAGTCACTGTAACCCTGTCACACAGTGTCAAACACAGCGATGTGTCCTGCCCAGCAGGACATCACCTTTGAAGAAAATGACCTGGACCATTCAGCAACGACTAGCGATCTCACAGCAGGGGCCTGATCGCTGGTGTCACACATAACGAGATCGCTAATGGGATCGCTACTGCGTCACCAAAACGGTGACTCAGCTGCGATCTCGCTAGCGATCTCGTTATGTGTGACAGTACCTTAACTCTTTATATGCCAAGGTGCCTTCTGTTGTTGCACCTATATGTATTTTTCTGTGCTACATCTAAAAATTGTTTTTATGATGTAATAAAATTTGTCATTCCCTTTGCATTTCAACCACGTCTGCTCTCCTGTTTGGCTATGTGCGCACGTTGCGTAAATACATGCAGTTACGCTGCGCTTTGTAGCGCAGCGTAACTGCATGCGTCCTGCCTCCCCTGCACAGTCTATGGAGATTGTGCAGGGGCCGTGCGCACGTGGCGTTTAAGAGCGCAGCGCTTCGGCTAGTGCCGAAGCGCTGCGTAAAAAGAAGTGACATGTCACTTCTTTCCTGCGCTTTGCCGGCAGCCCCTGCTCTGTCTATGGGAGGAGCTGCAGGCAGAGCGCATGGAATCGGCTTCACTACGGACATTTCTGCAGCGATTTAAAGCGCACATGTGCTCTTCAGATCGCTGAAGAAATTTCTGCAGTGACTGTACGCAACGTGCGCACATAGCCTTTCTTTTGTATTTTTATCTAGCGGTTTTGCTTATATATACACATGCACAGATGTCTGTACAGGACTTCTCTGTGCTTTACTGGTAAAGGTGGCTTTACACACTGCAACATCGCAAACGACATCGCTGTAACGTCACCGGTTTTGTGACGTAATAGCGACCTCCCCAGCGACATTGCAGTGTGTGAAACACATCAGCGACCTGGCCCCTGCTGTGAAGTTGCTGATCGCTACAAATTGTTCAGGACCATTCTTTGGTCCTTTGTTTCCCGCTGTGCAGCATGATCGCTAGAAAGTCTCAGTGTGTAAAGGGGACTTAAAACACTGGAAACGAGTGATGTGTCACAATATCTGTCAATCACTATTCTCTGTCAGTCGGTCTCTCCCTCTCGGTCTCTATTCTCTGTCTGTCGGTCCGTCACTATCTCTGTCCCTCTCTCACAGTCTGTCGGTCATTTTCCCCTCCTCTCTCATACTCATACTCACCGATCCCCGGCGCGGCGCTGCACGGCATTCACACTGCTCCGGCGGCTGCTGACTGATATTGTTAGGCTGGGGGGCTCCCCATAACGTGGAGCTCTCCATCCTGAGAATACCAGCCTTCAGCCGTATGTCTTTATCTGGCTGGTATTAAAATTGGGGGGGACCGCACGCCGTTTTTTTTAATTATTTAATTATTTATTTCACTGCACAGTATAGACCCGCCCACCGGCTGCTGTGATTGGGTGCAGTGAGACACCTGTCACTCAGCGTGGGGGCGTGTCTCACTGCAACCAATCATAGGCGCCTGTGGGCGGGGAAAGTAGGGAATACGAAATTGTTTAATGAGCGGCCGGCTTTTTCAAAATAGTAAAAGCCGCCGCAGCAGTTTGAATGCCATGCAGCACCGCGCCGGGGATCGAGGATCGGTGAGTATGAGAGAGGAGGGGAAAATGACTGACAGACTGTGAGAGAGGGACAGAGATAGTGACGGACCGACAGAGAGAATAGAGACCGAGAGGGAGAGACCGACTGACAGAGAATAGTGATTGACAGATATTGTGACACATCACTCGTTTCCAGTGTTTGACTAGCTAGGTCGTTCTGCAGGTCCGGATCGCTGTTGCGTCGTTGGCCAGGTTTGCCTGTTTGACAGCTCACCAGAGACTCACCAGAGACTTTGTAGCGATACCGGCCAGGTTGAGATCGATGGTGGGATCGCTGAAAGTCTCAGTGTGTAAAGGGCCTTAAGACTATATAGTCATGATACCCTTTGTACCGGCACCTTCTATTTTATCCTGATGGATATTTATGTTTGTTTAATAGTATATACTGTAGCACATTAAAGTCACAAGATGGATGAAAATTTAGAGCCCTAGCAATAACTTTATATTGAAAAAGGACAGAATAAATGGAGACAGTACAATCGCATTTTTTCTCCAAGTACAAAAATCTATTTTATTTCTGAATAGGTATTGTTTGCGACGTGCCCCGTTGTTTGATTCAATACTAACATTTACCTCATCCTCATCACCTGAAGATAGCAATGTATTACTGCATTCACTCTTGTTGGATACACATGAATCAGAAAAAGAAGCAAAGGACGCAAAATCAGAAATGGCCAAACCAAAATTTCCAGAGGTGATTTCCTTTTCCAATCCCTCTGGGAGCATCGAGGTATGGGAAGGAAAGTCCTTCTTGTAAATGAAGCCTTATGGATCATGCGATCAAGATCCTCCAATGTTTTGGATTATATATTTTAATGTCATTTTTTTAATTTAATTACCGTATATGAATTTATTATGAATATACAGTAGTTGAAATTGTTTAAACCTTGATTGCATTTATGTGTGTGTATATATTGTGAGGTAGTGACCTCCTTTGTTGTAAATGGTCGCTATGTGTCACAGTGGAGGAAGTCCCCTGCGATATAAAGCCTGAAAATGTTACTATGGGACCTGTAGTTCTACAACTCTTGGTATGGTATTTAAGGCTCAGGTTCCCTTTAAAAATAGCCAGCATGCTGTCTGGCTACCTACATATGAGGTTTCAGTCACCACAGGGTCCTGCACCTCACTTAAGGTGGATCCAGAGGAGGTCGGTACCGGTTTCACAACACACAAACTGATACATACAGTCAGGTTTCCCTCCCCATTGGGGACCGGGCTAGGGTCGGGTCTTAAGGTAGTCACCAAACATGGGGGGCTGCCACCCACTAGTGACAGGGAACCAGGGGAAAAGCGGCCACCAGTGGCAAATAGGGTCCGGGGTTGTGATCAAAAAATCCGACGCCCACCGCAAACCCTCCACACGGGACAGAAAAACTAGAACTGACCAGGATCTCCAAGTAGTTTTAGGCCAGGGGGATTCATCTTAAAATTGCAAGAAGGAAGGGCCCATGGACCACCAGACTGTTACTCACCTCCAAAGGATCCAGAATCGGCTCGGGCCCATCAAGGCAGAGACCAGTGTTGAGGAGAGCCATAAGATGAAATACTTAATTAACCTCTGAACATAGAGCACTGTGGGAAATGTGTTCAATAAAATGAATTCTCTATACATAAGCCAGTCACTCTAAAGAGGAAGCCAAGATGGCTCCCAATGACATCACAGACCCTACCAGCAGCATGGATCCACCAGATGATGTCCCTCCCATCACCATCACCATCACCATGGATCCATCCGATGACGTCAGACCCGCCTACAATGACGCCCACCAATCAGCTCATGGACTAACACATTGTTCAACCCACTGACCAATGGACACATCCAAGTATGCTCACTGTGGGGCTGTCCATGCCCCTTTGCAAGGTTATGTCAGAGCAAGCTCAGTTGTAATAAAGCAGAGCATGGGCTGACTTCTGTCGAGGAAAGATGAATATCCGACTGTGTCTGATCTCATTTTTCAAGCATGCACTCGATCCACACCATTTAGACCAGGCAGTAGGCAACTAGTGATCTCTGATTAAGAGTTCACCTTAACACCAGTACCCCGAGGCTGCATTGGAACCGTGAGTAAACAGACCTGGAACCGCAGCAGCTGATTCTGCCTCTTATTGCCGTCGCCCCGCGCTTCGGCGCCAACAGCCATCACTACAACCCTCATCATCCTCCCCGGGGCCCGCTCCACCTGTGGGGAGCAGAACCATCTTAGCTGTGACACCAGCAGCCCCAGAGGACATCACTCGCAGCGGCGGCTAATTCCTGGCCGAGTACCACAGGTGGCGTCACGAGACAAACTATCCCCATCATCCCATCCTCTGTTCATCTCTCCTTTTATTGTACGCCTCGGGGCCACCCGTGACATCCCCAGACCTGACATCACCGACCCGGCGACAAGTACGTTTAACCCCTTGCCCCGTGGGTGCTACACATACCCTCCCATGGGTGTGTCACATGACATAAAATGGAGATTGTTTGACACATAGTTCAGTGTGAGAAGGCTATTTGTGTATGAAGCCTCTTGGAATATTCTTTGGGATAATATTCTTCCATCAGACGCAAATTAATATGCAAACAAATTTTAGTAATAAAAAACAAAACACACCAAAAGATTTAAAAACATGATCAGGATGTGTAAGGGGCCCGCAGAGTATATAGGGGTGTGACGGGAGTGTACAACAGAGCAGATGGACGAGGCCGAGGGACGATCCAACAGGTTTATTCACAAGAACACTGGAACAGCACACGATAAGTCCACGTAAAACAGATTCGGGGGGCCCTTCCCGACAATCCTCGGACCGGATAACAAAGCAATCATCCTTACAGTAGTCCAAAGAGTTCCACACAATCCCACGGGCCGCCACACAGGCCTAGCTCCGTCCGTGTCCACAGCCACCCAGGCTGGAGCTCCTTCCTCTCTTTAGTTTCAGCTCACTCTGAAGTTACAAAAAGGGAAATGCATTGTCTGTGCTCCTTGACCAGCCCACCATGTTTGTTCAGGGGGTAGGGGTCACACATACTATCATCAATGGTTTGGTCCATCACAGGGCTCCAATATGTCTGCCAGCCACAGTAGATGAAGGGATCCCCTGCTGTAAAGAACAATGACTATTCCTTCACTGGCCAATGCAATTACAGATTAGATACACAACTCTGGAAAGAAGAGGACAGGCTATTTACATAATCACATTAGATGCCAAGACTACAATTGTATGAGAGAGACACATTGAGACCAGTAGCTCCCCCAAGAAAATACATGAATTACAACTAATACAACCAGGGAAATATACATATCATGACATAGTATCACAGCATATACAGTGAGAGGGTAAATTACACCTTCACAATCCCTCCCCCTCCCAACTTGTGTACATACTAGGGACCTCTACAGGTCACTGGTTAAGTACACACAGGCAGAGCGTTACTTACATGTGGCTTCATGCAGCCACGAATTGGCATCGTAGCTCTCCCACATCATTGCCCAGGAGAACAGCTGCAGGCAGACCACCCATCACCCCAACCACACATCGCCTGACCCCAAAACCAAAGTTCAGATCCACAGTGGCTGTGGGAATAGTCCTCCATTGTCCACCAGCCAGTTCAATGACAATCCCAGGTCCTCTATGGATTGCCTCAGGCCGAACCACTCGGGGATCAGCCAGTGTGAGGAAAGCACCCGAGTCACAAAATCCAACAAGTCTCTGTCCATCCAGCACAACCTCCTGCAAGTGCTTACCTCGATGAGCAGAAGTCGTCATAACTGCGGGTCGCACCCCGTAAACTCCTGGTGGTGCAACATGGGGGGCTGAGTCACTAGCCCAGTCCTCACATAGCGGTGCCACATCTTCCTCCATGGCACTGGGCTGTAAATAATTAACAATCCGATTGGGTGCAGGATCAGTCCTCATTTGAACAGCTGGGCAGGAGACTTGCCGATGCCCTGGCTGTCCACATTGATAGCATCTGAGCTGGGTCTCCCTCCATCCAAGGCGTCCTCTTGGGTAAGGGGTAGGGGAACTTGGAGGCCGGCTCCCACCTGAAGGTGCTGTAGGGGTTTGAGGATGATTCCTCCATGGGCTGGCTGGGCATGAGGCCTGCAAATGCCCGGGATGCCTACAAACATAACACCTGCGCTGTGTTACTTCCTCTCCCCGGCGTATTCCAGAAAGTGCAGTAGAAGCAACTGGAGGCACATTAACACGGGTATCAACATGTGGTGGCTTAGAGGAACGGGGAACAATGGGGACAGAATAACTGGGGGCATCCGGTGTTGTGGAGCTGTTAGGCGTCTCTCCATCCTCCAACAGAACCCTCCACTGAGGCTTGATAGTGAGCACCTCATCAGCTAGAGCAGCAGCTTCCTCCACTGTCGCTGGTTTTCTCTCACGCACCCATTCCCGGATCTCAGTGGGGCACTGGGCAAAGAATTGTTCTTTTAGGATGACCTGGAGGAAGGTCTCCCAAGATAAGGCCCCCTCTCCCTCCAGCCAGCGATGGCATACTTGTTTCAGTCTGTGGGCAAACATCTTGAAAGACACTTCTCCATCACAGGCTAATGTACGGAACTTAGTCCTATAAGTATCTGGGGTCACGGCATAATGTTCCAGAATGGTTTGTTTTATCTCCCTATACTCACAATTCCACTGAGGGTCCATAGCTCTATAGGCGTCGGCAGCTCCACCCTCCAAGAGGCCCACCAGGTGTCTGACTCGCTCTCTTTCTGGGACTTCCATTAATCGGCACTGATGCTCAAAGTCCTGAAAGAAGCCCTCAATGTCACCTGCAGCTTCATTAAATGGCTTAAAGTCCTTGCGGGACACTCTGGAGAATTCCCTCATAGTTGGTGCTGTGGTTACAGTTTGTCTAGAGCCTCTAGCTGCTTCCACAGCAAATCTTCTCTCCAGCAATGCCCTCTCCTTAGCTCCGCGAATAGCCTCCCTCTTATCTTCTATGGTGGCCTCATCTCCAAGCAGTGCCATTGTGTCGCCCTGGGCAAGCCAGGGGACACAGGTCACAACACCACCACACCCCACACTCCAGGTAGGCACACCTGCTAACCAGAAATCCTTGTTGCCTTCCTCCAGAGGTTGGTGATGCACACCAGGGGGTGGGCCAGGCGGTTGGCTCCGCCCACCGAGGAGCTCACAACACTGGAGGCAGGAAGTAATCAGGCAGATTAGCCCAGGCAGGGCTTGAGTGCAGAACTGTCAGGGAGGAGGAAGTGGAAGGAGTGAGGAGTAGCCCAGGCAGGGGCTAGAGTAAACAGAGAAGTGAAAGTGGTGAAAGTAGAGAAGTGCAAAGGAGAGAAGCAAGCAAAGTGACAGAAGGAAAGACAGCCTGAGAGCCCAGCTTTGTGTAGGGCCAGAACAGCAAGGTCAGCGACGGCGGTGACTGTTTGGAGGGGGACCGTTTGGAAGTTCCTGGAAGGACCCCGTTGGCTGTGTGCCCGGTGGTCTGGAGCAGTGTTCCGAAGGACAGTCAGCACCAGGGCAGGGGCCTCTCGGACCCCGGCAAGGCTAGGAGTCGCCAGATTTGCCAAATCCGTCAGTGACGGGGACGCAGATCCCCCAGCAACCAAGTCCCGATTGACGGCAACAGCCCGACCATTACCGGGGAGACACCGCCACCGCCAAGGCACAAGTTTCCCCAGGGCCAGCGCCTGCGGGCAAAGTGTAGAGCTCCTCCGGCCCAGATTGCAGTCGGGGAGCGGGTAACCGGAGGGAATCCACCGCTACCATCAGACAACATAGGTGCAAGGAAGAGAAACGTCACCGTTACCTACCGGGAGTGCAGGTGCAGCCGTCTGTGGGACCGTCCTACCAGCCGTTGGTTTACCGTACAAACTGTGTCCGTGTGTCAGGCTGAGTGAGTACCATAGTGCCGCAAGGCACAGCGCTGCCCCCGCGCCCCTGCGCCCTCCAGGCCCTACACTTCACATCTCATCACCGGGCCCCGGGATCACCAACCCCTACCCACGGAGGGGCAACACAACACCTGGCTGCTCCGCATCACCATCCCCGGGACCCCCACACTGAGCAGCGGTGGTGCAATCACCACAACCGTGGGTGGCGTCACGAACTATAACAATCCCCACACCCAACAAACACCCCCTTTCACTCACGGGCGAGGAGTGTCGCTCGAGACACCCCGGGATCCGGCCCACGGCTCGAGCCACCAGGAGCAACTGCCGGACCCGAGCAGAAGGGGTGAGCGCGGTGTGCTGACACCCTCCTCCCCGCCCGCGACACCATCTCCTCCTCATACCACACAATCCATTGACTTTTTTGGGTATTTACCTCCAGCTCCCGTCTTTCCTCCCTTTGCTGTGGAAATTGTTCCTCGGTGCCATCTTGCAGGCAAGCGTTTTCCAATGCCTCAATTAGTTGCTCCTTAGAGAGTCCTTTGTAACCGACTCCTAATTCACGGGCCATTGTTTGTAGGCTCACCACAGTCCAGTTCTTGTACTCTGAGTTTCTGAATCCAGATGTTAATGGGCCGTTGTCCTCCATTCTTTCTGCTCTGATCCCAGCGCTGCCAACCAGTTTGTGACGGGAGTGTACAACAGAGCAGATGGACGAGGCCGAGGGACGATCCAACAGGTTTATTCACAAGAACACTGGAACAGCACACGATAAGTCCACGTAAAACAGATTCGGGGGCCCTTCCCGACAATCCTCGGACCGGATAACAAAGCAATCGTCCTTACAGTAGTCCAAAGAGTTCCACACAATCCCACGGGCCGCCACACAGGCCTAGCTCCGTCCGTGTCCACAGCCACCCAGGCTGGAGCTCCTTCCTCTCTTTAGTTTCAGCTCACTCTGAAGTTACAAAAAGGGAAATGCATTGTCTGTGCTCCTTGACCAGCCCACCATGTTTGTTCAGGGGGTAGGGGTCACACATACTATCATCAATGGTTTGGTCCATCACAGGGCTCCAATATGTCTGCCAGCCACAGTAGATGAAGGGATCCCCTGCTGTAAAGAACAATGACTATTCCTTCACTGGCCAATGCAATTACAGATTAGATACACAACTCTGGAAAGAAGAGGACAGGCTATTTACATAATCACATTAGATGCCAAGACTACAATTGTATGAGAGAGACACATTGAGACCAGTAGCTCCCCCAAGAAAATACATGAATTACAACTAATACAACCAGGGAAATATACATATCATGACATAGTATCACAGCATATACAGTGAGAGGGTAAATTACACCTTCACAAGGGGGGGGGGGTAGAAATACAATAAGAAATTGATGCAAAATATATTTGGGACAAGCAGATAGTAATATTGCACAATAGACCAAAATTTGCTTTATGGCATAGAATATACCAAACACCAACCATGTATGGATGAAAAGTGCCTAGTGCAAGTGCTATTATAAATACGACAATGATAGATGGGGCAAATTCAATACATGATATATATAAATAAATACATAAAACTCCATATCATTCAACACATAATATATAGCAAACAAACTAGGCATAGAAGTTAACTATAACATAGAGTAACAAAACACTAGCATGTGTTAGGTTGACCTAACGGTCACAGCTATTGCCAGCGATGTCCGAATGCAGAGAGGGTACCGGTGACACCCCTCTGCCCTCCCTTTAGCCTTCAATGAAAACAGGCAGACACCGTTATACACGTAAAGGCTAGGAGACGTGCGGCTCCGAATAGAAAGATTGTATTATTTTGTTTACATTTCAAAGTTATACAAAGTTGATTAGGGCGTAACTATGCAACATACATATTCATTAATCTACATTCATTCAGGCGTGGATTGCATATTCCCAGCAAGAGAAATTAACATAATGACTTATACTCCCATAACAAACTGTTGCGTTCTTATTCCCATAACAAGATGTTTGTCAGTCGTTTCTAAGTAGAGATGAGCGAACCGGTCGCGGTTCGGCTCGAGGTTGGTTCGCCGAACGGACCTCCCGTTCGAGTTCGGTTCGTCGAACGTTCGACGAACCGAACTCGAACTGCATAGGAAACAATGGCAGGCAATCACAAACACAGAAAAACACCTAGAAAACACCCTCAAAGGTGTCCTAAAGGTGACAAACAACTCAAACACATTGGAAAGTGACAAGGACATATACTCATGCGAAAACATAACAGCTGGACAAGGAAAAAGAGGAGGACACACAGATATAGGCATGGCACGCCCTTCTAAAATCATGTAAAACACCGCAAGGTGACTCCAAGCGGAGTCTCCATTTTTTCCAAAAATTGGGCCACACACACACCCACCCCTTCAGTGGCAGCAGTTGTGCCCCAGTTGTACACTTCACAGCTACATTTGCATCAAGCACATTCAAAAATACGCCATTCTTATCCATCCCCAGGATGACACCGGGGTAGGTAGCAAAGTCTTTGCTGACCCATGACTTGTTCATCTTGGCTTCTTTTAAAAACAATGTAAGCAAGGGTTACTCCAAGCGGAGTCTCCCTTTTTTTCCAAAAATTGGGCCACACAGACACCCACCCCATCAGTGGCAGCACTTGGGCCCTAGTTGCAAACAGGATGTTTTGATTTGCATCAAGCACATTCAAAAATACGCCATTCTTATCCGTCCCCAGGATGACACCGGGGTAGGTAGCAAAGTCTTTCCTGATCCCAGCTCTGTTCATCTTGGCTTCTTTTAAAAACACATCAAGCAAGGGTTACTCCAAGCGGAGTCTCCCTTTTTTTCCAAAAATTGGGCCACACAGACACCCACCCCATCAGTGGCAGCACTTGGGCCCTAGTTGCAAACAGGATGTTTTGATTTGCATCAAGCACATTCAAAAATACGCCATTCTTATCCGTCCCCAGGATGACACCGGGGTAGGTAGCAAAGTCTTTGCTGATCCCAGCTCTGTTCATCTTGGCTTCTTTTAAAAACACATCAAGCAAGGGTTACTCCAAGCGGAGTCTCCCTTTTTTTCCAAAAATTGGGCCACACAGACACCCACCCCATCAGTGGCAGCACTTGGGCCCTAGTTGCAAACAGGATGTTTTGATTTGCATCAAGCACATTCAAAAATACGCCATTCTTATCCGTCCCCAGGATGACACCGGGGTAGGTAGCAAAGTCTTTCCTGATCCCAGCTCTGTTCATCTTGGCTTCTTTTAAAAACACATCAAGCAAGGGTTACTCCAAGCGGAGTCTCCCTTTTTTTCCAAAAATTGGGCCACACAGACACCCACCCCATCAGTGGCAGCACTTGGGCCCTAGTTGCAAACAGGATGTTTTGATTTGCATCAAGCACATTCAAAAATACGCCATTCTTATCCGTCCCCAGGATGACACCGGGGTAGGTAGCAAAGTCTTTGCTGATCCCAGCTCTGTTCATCTTGGCTTCTTTTAAAAACACATCAAGCAAGGGTTACTCCAAGCGGAGTCTCCCTTTTTTTCCAAAAATTGGGCCACACAGACACCCACCCCATCAGTGGCAGCACTTGGGCCCTAGTTGCAAACAGGATGTTTTGATTTGCATCAAGCACATTCAAAAATACGCCATTCTTATCCGTCCCCAGGATGACACCGGGGTAGGTAGCAAAGTCTTTCCTGATCCCAGCTCTGTTCATCTTGGCTTCTTTTAAAAACACATCAAGCAAGGGTTACTCCAAGCGGAGTCTCCCTTTTTTTCCAAAAATTGGGCCACACAGACACCCACCCCATCAGTGGCAGCACTTGGGCCCTAGTTGCAAACAGGATGTTTTGATTTGCATCAAGCACATTCAAAAATACGCCATTCTTATCCGTCCCCAGGATGACACCGGGGTAGGTAGCAAAGTCTTTGCTGATCCCAGCTCTGTTCATCTTGGCTTCTTTTAAAAACACATCAAGCAAGGGTTACTCCAAGCGGAGTCTCCCTTTTTTTCCAAAAATTGGGCCACACAGACACCCACCCCATCAGTGGCAGCACTTGGGCCCTAGTTGCAAACAGGATGTTTTGATTTGCATCAAGCACATTCAAAAATACGCCATTCTTATCCGTCCCCAGGATGACACCGGGGTAGGTAGCAAAGTCTTTGCTGATCCCAGCTCTGTTCATCTTGGCTTCTTTTAAAAACACATCAAGCAAGGGTTACTCCAAGCGGAGTCTCCCTTTTTTTCCAAAAATTGGGCCACACAGACACCCACCCCATCAGTGGCAGCACTTGGGCCCTAGTTGCAAACAGGATGTTTTGATTTGCATCAAGCACATTCAAAAATACGCCATTCTTATCCGTCCCCAGGATGACACCGGGGTAGGTAGCAAAGTCTTTCCTGATCCCAGCTCTGTTCATCTTGGCTTCTTTTAAAAACACATCAAGCAAGGGTTACTCCAAGCGGAGTCTCCCTTTTTTTCCAAAAATTGGGCCACACAGACACCCACCCCATCAGTGGCAGCACTTGGGCCCTAGTTGCAAACAGGATGTTTTGATTTGCATCAAGCACATTCAAAAATACGCCATTCTTATCCGTCCCCAGGATGACACCGGGGTAGGTAGCAAAGTATTTCCTGATCCCAGCTCTGTTCATCTTGGCTTCTTTTAAAAACACATCAAGCAAGGGTTACTCCAAGCGGAGTCTCCCTTTTTTCCAAAAATTGGGCCACACAGACACCCACCCCATCAGTGGCAGCACTTGGGCCCTAGTTGCAAACAGGATGTTTTGATTTGCATCAAGCACATTCAAAAATACGCCATTCTTATCCGTCCCCAGGATGACACCGGGGTAGGTAGCAAAGTCTTTGCTGATCCCAGCTCTGTTCATCTTGGCTTCTTTTAAAAACACATCAAGCAAGGGTTACTCCAAGCGGAGTCTCCCTTTTTTTCCAAAAATTGGGCCACACAGACACCCACCCCATCAGTGGCAGCACTTGGGCCCTAGTTGCAAACAGGATGTTTTGATTTGCATCAAGCACATTCAAAAATACGCCATTCTTATCCGTCCCCAGGATGACACCGGGGTAGGTAGCAAAGTCTTTGCTGATCCCAGCTCTGTTCATCTTGGCTTCTTTTAAAAACACATCAAGCAAGGGTTACTCCAAGCGGAGTCTCCCTTTTTTTCCAAAAATTGGGCCACACAGACACCCACCCCATCAGTGGCAGCACTTGGGCCCTAGTTGCAAACAGGATGTTTTGATTTGCATCAAGCACATTCAAAAATACGCCATTCTTATCCGTCCCCAGGATGACACCGGGGTAGGTAGCAAAGTCTTTCCTGATCCCAGCTCTGTTCATCTTGGCTTCTTTTAAAAACACATCAAGCAAGGGTTACTCCAAGCGGAGTCTCCCTTTTTTTCCAAAAATTGGGCCACACAGACACCCACCCCATCAGTGGCAGCACTTGGGCCCTAGTTGCAAACAGGATGTTTTGATTTGCATCAAGCACATTCAAAAATACGCCATTCTTATCCGTCCCCAGGATGACACCGGGGTAGGTAGCAAAGTCTTTCCTGATCCCAGCTCTGTTCATCTTGGCTTCTTTTAAAAACACATCAAGCAAGGGTTACTCCAAGCGGAGTCTCCCTTTTTTTCCAAAAATTGGGCCACACAGACACCCACCCCATCAGTGGCAGCACTTGGGCCCTAGTTGCAAACAGGATGTTTTGATTTGCATCAAGCACATTCAAAAATACGCCATTCTTATCCGTCCCCAGGATGACACCGGGGTAGGTAGCAAAGTCTTTGCTGATCCCAGCTCTGTTCATCTTGGCTTCTTTTAAAAACACATCAAGCAAGGGTTACTCCAAGCGGAGTCTCCCTTTTTTTCCAAAAATTGGGCCACACAGACACCCACCCCATCAGTGGCAGCACTTGGGCCCTAGTTGTACACTTCACAGCTACATTTGCATCAATCACATTCAAAAATACCCCATAATTAACCGTCCCCAGGATGACACCGGGGTAGGTAGCAAAGTCTTTGCTGACCCATGACTTGTTCATCTTGGCTTCTTTTAAAAACAATGTAAGCAAGGGTTACTCCAAGCGGAGTCTCCCTTTTTTCCAAAAATTGGGCCACACAGACACCCACCCCATCAGTGGCAGCACTTGGGCCCTAGTTGCAAACAGGATGTTTTGATTTGCATCAAGCACATTCCAAATCCACAAGCATTTACTCTCCCCAGGATGACACAGGGGTAGTAAATTCCTTCTGGATCCATGACTTGTTCATTTTGATGAACGTCAGTCTGTCCACATTGTCACTGGACAGACGCGTGCGCTTATCTGTCAGCACACACCCAGCAGCACTGAATACACGTTCAGAGACAACGCTGGCAGCTGGACACGACAAAATCTCCAAGGCGTAACTGGAGAGCTCTGGCCATTTTTCTATGTTTGAAGCCCAAAAGGAGCAAGGCTCCAGTTGCACAGTCATGGCATCGATGTTCATTTGGAGATACTCCTGTATCATCCTCTCCAGCCGTTGAGTATGTGTCAGACTTGTTGTCTCTGGTGGCCTTGCAAAAGAGGGTCTAAAAAAATTATGAAAAGATTCCATAAAATTGCTGTTACCGGCACCAGATACGGTCCTACTGGTACGGGTAGACTGGTGAAGATGACGAGACCGTCCCATGTTTGTCAAGTTACAACTGGGAGATTCCCTCCCTGCACCTGCACGGTTGTTTGGTGGAAAAGCCGAGCTAAGATCGAGTAACAGCTTCTGCTGATACTCCTGCATACGTGCGTCCCTTTCTATGGCTGGAATTATGTCACAAAATTTGGACTTGTACCGGGGATCTAATAGTGTGGCAATCCAGTAGTCATCATCACTTCTAATTTTGACAATACGACTGTCATGTTGGAGGTAGTGCAACAAAAAGGCACTCATGTGTCTTGCGCAGCCATGCGGACCAAGTCCACGCTGTGTTTGTGGCATAGAGGTGCTACCCGTTCTTTCTTCCTCTGACATCTCCCCCCAACCTCTTTCAACTGAAATTTGACCAAGGTCTCCCTCATCCGCTGAGTCTTCCATGTCCATGGACAGTTCGTCCTCCATTTCTTCATGTTCTCCTGCACCTTGCTCAACATTTCGCCTGCTACTATGCGCCCTTGTCGATCCCTGTTCCCCATGGTCCCATGCCTGCTGCGTTGGTGATGATGAACGTCTGGACCTTGGTGATGTTGTTGTCCCTTGCACATATGAATCCTCCTGTAGTTCCTCCCCTTCATGTTGTCCCACCCCCTGACTCCGAATAGTGTTTAGCGTGTGCTCCAGCATGTAAATGACTGGAATCGTCATGCTGATAATGGCATTGTCAGAGCTAAACATATTCGTCGCCATGTCGAAACTGTGCAGAAGGATGCATAGGTCCTTGATCTGAGACCACTCCATCAGGGTGATCTGCCCCACCTCTGCATCTCGTTGGCCCAGGCTATACGTCATGACGTATTGCACCAGGGCTCTGCGGTGCTGCCACAGTCGCTGTAACATGTGGAGAGTTGAATTCCAGCGTGTCGCCACATCGCATTTCAGGCGATGAACCGGCAGGCCGAAAGACTTCTGTAGCGATGCAAGTCGCTCAGCTGCGGCGCTTGAACGCCGGAAGTGAGCAGACAGTTTTCGTGCCCTGTTCAGAAGGCCATCTAGGCCGGGATAGTGTGTTAAAAATTGCTGCACGACAAGGTTCAACACGTGAGCCATACAAGGTACGTGTGTCACCTTGCCCAGGCGAAGGGCCGCACCCAGGTTTGCAGCATTGTCGCACACGGCCTTACCAGGCTGCAGGTTGAGTGGAGACAACCATTTATTAAACTCGGACCGCAGAGCTGACCACAACTCCTCAGCTGTGTGACTCTTATTACCAAGACATGTCAAGCTAAAGACCGCCTGATGCCGTTGCGCTTGGCTGCCAGCATAGTAATGAGGCGTGCGTGATTCCTTCTGCGCAGTGAGAACGCTGGTGGCCTGACCAGGCAGGCTTGGGGCGGAGGTGGAGGACCCAGATGAGGTGGAGGATGCAGAAGCTGTGGCGGAACTTGGACAGACAGAGGATTGACACACAAGTCGTGGGGACGGCAAGACTTGTGCAGCAGACCCTTCACCATCTATCACCATAGTTACCCAGTGCCCAGTCAGCGACATGTAACGTCCCTGTCCATGCTTACTGGTCCAAGTATCGGTGGTGAAATGCACCCGTTCACACACAGAGTTTCTCAAGGAAGCGGTGATGTTGTGTGCGACATGCTGGTGTAGCGCGGGCACACCTTTCTTAGAGAAGTAGTGGCGACTAGGCATCTGGTACTGGGGCACAGCGACAGACATAAGGTCTCTAAAATCCTGTGTGTCCACTAGGCGGAAAGGCAGCATTTCGGTAGCCAACAGCTTACAGAGGGATAGAGTCAACCTCTTAGCTTTGTCATGGGTCGGAGGAAGTGGCCTTTTATTTGACCACATCTGAGGGACAGAGATCTGGCTGCTGTGTGTAGACGGTGTTGAGTAGGGTGTCCCTGGAAAAATGCAGGTTTGTGAGGAAAGTGCAGGCGGAGACATGATGTTGCCTTCATCCAACGTTGGTGCTATCGATGTCTGAGAGAGCTGTACACACTCACTTGTTTCCCCTTCCAAACCAACTGACGACCTTACAAGCAAACTGCCTGTTGCGGTTACAGTGGTGGAAGTTTTGCGTGGAAAAACAGGTGTGACAGCTGTCCCCACAGTCCTAGAAGATGAAGAGCGCGCGGATGCACTGGAAGGGGCGGGCGGTGGATGGTTCGCTCCGCTAGCCGGCATTGCAGCACGGTGAGCTTCCCACCGGGACTTATGATATTTATTCATGTGACGATTCATGGAAGAAGTTGTCAAACTGCTGAGGTTTTGACCTCTACTAACAGAATCATGACAAATGTTACATATCACATGAGTTGGGCGATCTTTTTCGATGTGAAAAAAGGCCCAGGCTAGGCAAGGCTTAGAGGCCATGCGACCTGTTGATCCACCCCGAATAATGCTCATAGGCAGAGTGGTGGCTGAGGATGCAGTTGTAGACGTGCTACCAGTGCTCCGACTCTGTCCAGGAAGGCGCAAGGTAACTTCGTCGTCGGTTGCATCCTCCTCCACCGCCTCTGTTGACCTCCTCGAGTGCCTGACTGGGGGTTGACAGTAGGTGGGATCTAGAACGTCATCATCAATTGTTGTGTTCGCACTCCCCTCCCCCTCAGACCGAGCCTCTTCTTGCCCTGACCGAATATTTAAGTTGTCATCCCAATCGGGTATCTGCGTCTCATCTTCATCAGTATGTTCCTCATTGTCTATAACCACAGGTGTTACAGTTTGTGACAAAGGGTCAACATTATGCTCAGAAACTTGGTCCTCACGGCCTGAATCTGAGTCACAAAGGTTCTGGGCATCACTGCAGACCATTTCCTGTTCTGTACTCACTGTAGCTTGGGAGCAGACCTCTGATTCCCAGGCTATAGTGTGACTGAACAGCTCTGCAGACTCAGCCATCTCAGTTCCACCATACTGTGCAGGGCTGATGGAGACTTCAGAGCTGGGAGAAATCAAGTGTGATTGGGATGACAACTCAGAGGAATGGTGTTTTTTGGATGCGGTACTTGAAGTGGCTGAGAGGGCACTTGTTGGACCACTTGAGATCCATTCAAGCATTTTCCTTTTTTGCCCATCATCTACCTTTGTTCCTCTTGTTCGTGTCCGTAAAAAAGGGAGCACATCGGATTGTCCACAATAAGTAGTAGACATCTTACTTTTGCTAGTAGATGGTCTATCTTCAGCAGATGATAATGGAGCTTTGGCACCTTCCCCACTGACAAAACCTTTTTTGCCTTTTCCACCACGCCTCTTCCCCTTTCCACCAGCATCTGTCATTTTGCCACTCATGTTGATTGCGACAAGATTGTGGACTGAAAATGTGGTAGTAAAAATTGAGAGGTGGTGAAGATTGCAGTGGTGGTCTAGCTTTATTAACAGCAGAATAATAAAGAATAAATATCCCTGACAATGTAACTTAGTTATAATTAGTTGGAGTGTGCAATGCAGGCAGACGTGCTGCAAATGTCTTGGCACTAGTGGGACTATAGCAAAGTCCAATAGCCACGTATAGGATGCCACTAGGTACACTGAGTGTGTGCTAGTATAATGGCTTAGTTATAATTAGTTGGAGTGTGCAACGCAGGCAGACGTGCTGCAAATGTCTTGGCACTAGTGGGACTATAGCAAAGTCCAATAGCCACGTATAGGATGCCACTAGGTTCACTGAGTGTGTGCTAGTATAATGGCTTAGTTATAATTAGTTGGAGTGTGCAACGCAGGCAGATGCGCTCTGCAAATGTCTTGGCACTAGTAGGACTATAGCAAAGTCCAATAGCCACGTATAGGATGCCACTAAAAAACACTTAGTGTGTGCAAGTATAATGGCTTAGTTATAATTAGTTGGAGTGTGCAACGCAGGCAGATGCGCTCTGCAAATGTCTTGGCACAAGTGGGACTATAGCAAAGTCCAATAGCCACGTATAGGATGCCACTAGGTACACTGAGTGTTTGCTAGTAAAATTGCTTAGTTTAAAAAAGTTGTAGTGTGCAATGCAGGCAGACGTGCTCTGCAAATGTCTTTGCACTAGTGGGACTATAGCAAAGTCCAATAGCCACGTATAGGATGCCACTAGGTACACTGAGTGTGTGCTAGTATAATGGCTTAGTTATAATTAGTTGGAGTGTGCAACGCAGGCAGACGTGCTGCAAATGTCTTGGCACTAGTGGGACTATAGCAAAGTCCAATAGCCACGTATAGGATGCCACTAGGTACACTGAGTGTGTGCTAGTATAATGGCTTAGTTATAATTAGTTGGAGTGTGCAACGCAGGCAGACGTGCTGCAAATGTCTTGGCACTAGTGGGACTATAGCAAAGTCCAATAGCCACGTATAGGATGCCACTAGGTACACTGAGTGTGTGCTAGTATAATGGCTTAGTTATAATTAGTTGGAGTGTGCAACGCAGGCAGACGTGCTGCAAATGTCTTGGCACTAGTGGGACTATAGCAAAGTCCAATAGCCACGTATAGGATGCCACTAGGTACACTGAGTGTGTGCTAGTATAATGGCTTAGTTATAATTAGTTGGAGTGTGCAACGCAGGCAGACGTGCTGCAAATGTCTTGGCACTAGTGGGACTATAGCAAAGTCCAATAGCCACGTATAGGATGCCACTAGGTACACTGAGTGTGTGCTAGTATAATGGCTTAGTTATAATTAGTTGGAGTGTTCAACGCAGGCAGACGTGCTGCAAATGTCTTGGCACTAGTGGGACTATAGCAAAGTCCAATAGCCACGTATAGGATGCCACTAGGTACACTGAGTGTGTGCTAGTATAATGGCTTAGTTATAATTAGTTGGAGTGTGCAACGCAGGCAGACGTGCTGCAAATGTCTTGGCACTAGTGGGACTATAGCAAAGTCCAATAGCCACGTATAGGATGCCACTAGGTACACTGAGTGTGTGCTAGTATAATGGCTTAGTTATAATTAGTTGGAGTGTGCAACGCAGGCAGACGTGCTGCAAATGTCTTGGCACTAGTGGGACTATAGCAAAGTCCAATAGCCACGTATAGGATGCCACTAGGTTCACTGAGTGTGTGCTAGTATAATGGCTTAGTTATAATTAGTTGGAGTGTGCAACGCAGGCAGATGCGCTCTGCAAATGTCTTGGCACTAGTAGGACTATAGCAAAGTCCAATAGCCACGTATAGGATGCCACTAGGTACACTGAGTGTGTGCTAG
Source organism: Anomaloglossus baeobatrachus (assembly GCF_048569485.1). NCBI lineage: Eukaryota > Metazoa > Chordata > Amphibia > Anura > Aromobatidae > Anomaloglossus > Anomaloglossus baeobatrachus. Next base: position 119,575,817 of record NC_134360.1, on the reverse strand, counting down.
TATAATGGCTTAGTTATAATTAGTTGGAGTGTGCAACGCAGGCAGATGCGCTCTGCAAATGTCTTGGCACTAGTAGGACTATAGCAAAGTCCAATAGCCACGTATAGGATGCCACTAGGTACACTGAGTGTGTGCTAGTATAATGGCTTAGTTATAATTAGTTGGAGTGTGCAATGCAGGCAGACGTGCTCTGCAAATGTCTTTGCACTAGTGGGACTATAGCAAAGTCCAATAGCCACGTATAGGATGCCACTAGGTACACTGAGTGTGTGCTAGTATAATGGCTTAGTTATAATTAGTTGGAGTGTGCAACGCAGGCAGACGTGCTGCAAATGTCTTGGCACTAGTGGGACTATAGCAAAGTCCAATAGCCACGTATAGGATGCCACTAGGTACACTGAGTGTGTGCTAGTATAATGGCTTAGTTATAATTAGTTGGAGTGTGCAACGCAGGCAGACGTGCTGCAAATGTCTTGGCACTAGTGGGACTATAGCAAAGTCCAATAGCCACGTATAGGATGCCACTAGGTACACTGAGTGTGTGCTAGTATAATGGCTTAGTTATAATTAGTTGGAGTGTGCAACGCAGGCAGACGTGCTGCAAATGTCTTGGCACTAGTGGGACTATAGCAAAGTCCAATAGCCACGTATAGGATGCCACTAGGTACACTGAGTGTGTGCTAGTATAATGGCTTAGTTATAATTAGTTGGAGTGTGCAACGCAGGCAGACGTGCTGCAAATGTCTTGGCACTAGTGGGACTATAGCAAAGTCCAATAGCCACGTATAGGATGCCACTAGGTACACTGAGTGTGTGCTAGTATAATGGCTTAGTTATAATTAGTTGGAGTGTGCAACGCAGGCAGACGTGCTGCAAATGTCTTGGCACTAGTGGGACTATAGCAAAGTCCAATAGCCACGTATAGGATGCCACTAGGTACACTGAGTGTGTGCTAGTATAATGGCTTAGTTATAATTAGTTGGAGTGTGCAACGCAGGCAGACGTGCTGCAAATGTCTTGGCACTAGTGGGACTATAGCAAAGTCCAATAGCCACGTATAGGATGCCACTAGGTACACTGAGTGTGTGCTAGTATAATGGCTTAGTTATAATTAGTTGGAGTGTGCAACGCAGGCAGACGTGCTGCAAATGTCTTGGCACTAGTGGGACTATAGCAAAGTCCAATAGCCACGTATAGGATGCCACTAGGTACACTGAGTGTGTGCTAGTATAATGGCTTAGTTATAATTAGTTGGAGTGTGCAACGCAGGCAGACCTGCTGCAAATGTCTTGGCACTAGTGGGACTATAGCAAAGTCCAATAGCCACGTATAGGATGCCACTAGGTACACTGAGTGTGTGCTAGTATAATGGCTTAGTTATAATTAGTTGGAGTGTGCAACGCAGGCAGACGTGCTGCAAATGTCTTGGCACTAGTGGGACTATAGCAAAGTCCAATAGCCACGTATAGGATGCCACTAGGTTCACTGAGTGTGTGCTAGTATAATGGCTTAGTTATAATTAGTTGGAGTGTGCAACGCAGGCAGATGCGCTCTGCAAATGTCTTGGCACTAGTAGGACTATAGCAAAGTCCAATAGCCACGTATAGGATGCCACTAAAAAACACTTAGTGTGTGCAAGTATAATGGCTTAGTTATAATTAGTTGGAGTGTGCAACGCAGGCAGATGCGCTCTGCAAATGTCTTGGCACTAGTGGGACTATAGCAAAGTCCAATAGCCACGTATAGGATGCCACTAGGTACACTGAGTGTGTGCTAGTATAATGGCTTAGTTATAATTAGTTGGAGTGTGCAACGCAGGCAGACGTGCTGCAAATGTCTTGGCACTAGTGGGACTATAGCAAAGTCCAATAGCCACGTATAGGATGCCACTAGGTTCACTGAGTGTGTGCTAGTATAATGGCTTAGTTATAATTAGTTGGAGTGTGCAACGCAGGCAGATGCGCTCTGCAAATGTCTTGGCACTAGTAGGACTATAGCAAAGTCCAATAGCCACGTATAGGATGCCACTAAAAAACACTTAGTGTGTGCAAGTATAATGGCTTAGTTATAATTAGTTGGAGTGTGCAACGCAGGCAGATGCGCTCTGCAAATGTCTTGGCACTAGTGGGACTATAGCAAAGTCCAATAGCCACGTATAGGATGCCACTAGGTACACTGAGTGTTTGCTAGTAAAATTGCTTAGTTTAAAAAAGTTGTAGTGTGCAATGCAGGCAGACGTGCTCTGCAAATGTCTTTGCACTAGTGGGACTATAGCAAAGTCCAATAGCCACGTATAGGATGCCACTAGGTACACTGAGTGTTTGCTAGTAAAATTGCTTAGTTTAAAAAACTTGGAGTGTGCAATGCAGGCAGATGTGCTCTGCTAATGTCTTTGCACTAGTGGGACTATAGCAAAGTCCAATAGCCACGTATAGGATGCCACTAGGTACACTGAGTGTGTGCTAGTATAATGGGTTAGTTATAATTCGTTGGAGTGTGCAACGCAGGCAGATGCGCTCTGCAAATGTCTTGGCACTAGTGGGACTATAGCAAAGTCCAATAGCCACGTATAGGATGCCACTAGGTACACTGAGTGTTTGCTAGTAAAATTGCTTAGTTTAAAAAAGTTGTAGTGTGCAATGCAGGCAGACGTGCTCTGCAAATGTCTTTGCACTAGTGGGACTATAGCAAAGTCCAATAGCCACGTATAGGATGCCACTAGGTACACTGAATGTTTGCTAGTATAATGGCTTACTTAGAATGAGTTGGAGTGTGCAGAGGACAAGAGGGTACAGTGGCAGGATTGTGGTGCTCTGGGTAGAGGAATGGAAGCCTGCCTTTCTATTCCCTCCTAATGGTGAAATGCAGGGAGGAAATCCCTGACCTGGGCTACACAGACGCTGTTGCTGTTTGCAGGACCTGTCACTTATGGCTCTCTGACCCTGCCGCTTTGAGCCCTTAAAAGGACTGCTAGAATGTGCTCTCCCTAAGCTGTCTAACGCTGTGTATGCAGCGCATACAGCTGTATCGGCTATAGGACTCAGGAGGACGGAGCTGCGACACTGATGTCTGACACCAAAGACGCAGAAGGCAGATAATGGCGTTCGTGAAGAAAATGTCCGGTTTTATAATGCAGGGACATGTGACATGCAGATCCTATCACACATGCCGTTGCTTCTCTGGCTCAAAGTCCACTTAGGTGTGTGTGTGTCTGTGATTGGCTGACATGCTGGCCCGCCCCACAAGACGCGCGCGCTTAGGGAAGGAAGACAAGAAAAAAAAAAAAAAAATGGCGATCGCCATTATAGAAACAGCAGTGATCTGAAGGCGCTGTTCACGCACACTATACACTGAAATGTGATAATAGTTTGATTCACAGAGTGACTTACACTATTACAGCAGAAACCAAGCTAGGATTTAGCTGTTTTTTGGCTGCTAGAACCGTTCTCGAACGTTTCTAGAACTATCGAGCTTTTGCAAAAAGCTCGAGTTCTAGTTCGATCTAGAACATGCCCCAAAATCACTCGAGCCGCGAACTGGAGAACCACGAACCACGAACCGCGCTCAACTCTAGTTCTAAGTCAAAACATTCTGCGTCCTTGAAGTTGGTCTCATAGTTTATTACGCAAATAAGTCTGGTTCGGTCTTGCCAGGGAGAATGAATTTCTATTATTTTCTAAGTCAGTGAAAAAGGTTAACTCTTTCCTCACAATCCCCCCTATTGGCGTGATTGATGGACAGGGGGCCATCGAGAAGCTGTGGACTATAGAGAGAGCAGGCTAGCCTCCAGATACTTTCTGAGCCGCGGGTTTGCTCAGGGAGTGTCGTCTCACATCCGTCACCCAGGACTGCCTGCATGCCTCTCGATAGGAGTCTCATCATGATACGCCAAGGTGATTTCTAGAGGAAAGAGTAGAGAAGAGAAAAAGGCATATTAGTGATTTCATACGGGTGCTGAATAATCATTGTATCTACATTGCTTCAAGCAGCGGGAAAACAAAGCCATTAGCAACTTGAACACTACATAAGCAACTAGTAAACAGAGTAACACTTGGAACACTGATAGTCTGTTGTAACAGCCTCCCCATTGAAACACTTTGTTTATCGGGACTGGTATGGCTAAGTATGGCATGGAAGAGGCTGTCACAAGTGCATGTGTACATATCCAGCAGTCTGTGATCTCAAGTTTTTCAGCTAACACTTCATGATGGGTCTCAAATGAATTCTGCCGTGGTGTAGAAGGCCCCAAAAAGGGAGTACACATAGAAATACTTATCAGCGGTATTAGGCCTTCTTGCAGTGGCTGGCATGGACCCATGTCGATCTCCCCTCAAGTTTGACGGAGGTTGGAGTGGTCAGCTGGACAGTCAAAGGCCCTTCGAATCGTGGCTCAAGGGTCTTTCTCACGTGCTTCTTTAGGTAGACCCGGTCACCAGGCTTTAGGGAGTGGGTTCCTGGAACAGCATCAGGATCAGGTAGAGAAGAGTAGACCCTTTGGTGGGTTTCAGTTAGTTTCTTCTGCAGGGAAACAACATAAGACGTTAGGCTATCACATTGCAGGTGTAACTCCTGCGGGAAGTAGCATCCTAATCTGGGTGCACTACCAAACAGTATTTCAAATGGTGAGAGCCTGTGCTTTCCCTGCGGGGTAGTCCTTATAGAGTAAAGAGCTATGGGGAGACATTCTGTCCATGGTCTACCAGTCTCCTCCACTGCCTTGGCTAGTTTGAGCTTTAGAGTCCCATTTAACCTTTCCACTTTCCCTGATGACTGTGGGTGGTAAGGTGTGTGTAAGGCTGACTGAATGCCTAACAGGGCACAGGTGTTCTGGAAAACTTGTCCAGTGAAATGAGTACCTCGGTCTGACTCTTTGACTTCAGGGAGTCCAAACCGGGGTACCAGCTCACAGGCCAATTTCTTTGCTGTAATTCGGGCCGTGGCTGAGCTTACAGGATAGGCCTCTGGCCATCCTGAGAAGAGGTCTACACAGACAAGTACAAACTCGTAGATGCCATGTTTTGGCAACTGTATATAGTCTATTTGTACTCTTTGAAATGGGGCAAACGTCTTTGGCATGTGTCTTTGCGGGGTTTTAGTTAGCTGGTCTGGATTATGTTGTTGACAGATGTGACAATCCTTTATTCTCTGGGAGGCGTATTGTCTGAAGCCGGGGGCTACCCAATAAGGTTGCATCTGGTTCATGATTGAGTTTGTGCTACCGTGTGTGGGATAGTGGAGTACTTGGAAAATGGCAGGGAACCAACTGCGTGGCAGGACGGGAAGTCCGTTTAGGCGCCAAATCCCCTCCACCTTTTCTGCCCCCTTGGCCCGCCATCCGGCCTTTTCTTCCTCAGAGGCGTTTTCTTGTGTCTCAAAGAGGTTCTGCATTTCTTCCTCCGTCGTTGACACTGTTTCCGTCTCCTTCAAAGGGAGTAAGGCTGCTTGTTTTGCTGTTTGATCGGCCAAGCGATTTCCCCTTGCCTCGGGTGTTTGAGCCTTGGTGTGGGCAGCAACCTTTATGATTGCTAGCTGTTTTGGTATCAAGGCTACTTCCATTAGTTTCTTCACTGAGGCTCCATGCCTGATAGGATTTCCTGTTGCTGTGAGGAATCCTCTAGTCTGCCAGATGGTGCCAAAATCGTGCACAATGCCGTGTGCATAGGCTGAGTCCGTGTAGATGTTCGCTGTTCGTTCTTCCAGAAACTCAATTGCCCAGATGAGAGCAAGAAGTTCTGCTTCTTGAGCAGATATGCGTGGAGGTAGCGGTGTTGCCTGTATATTGTGCAGGGGCTTTGCCTCATGTTCAATGAGTTCCTGACAATCATGATCAAATGGTGCACTGGTACGTTTGTCACTCTCTTCTGTCCTCTCTTCTGTCCTCTCTTCTGTCCCCCCTTCTAAACTTGTAAAGATCAGCAGATCAGCAAGGTTTAGACTTGTAACTCGAGCAAATGAGATGTTTGGGGGTAGCAACAGCATGCACTGGAGTCTGACTTGTCTTGCCATGGAGAGGTGTTTCAGCTGCACTTGATTGAGAACAGCATAGATGTCATGGCTGGTAAGGATGGTAGTCGGGAAATCGAGTGAGATTTCAGATTCTTTCTGCAGTATATTTGAAACTGCTGTAACAGCACGGACACAGGTTGGTGCTGCTCTGGTGACGTTGTCGAGTTGAGAGGAGTAGTACCCGATTATGTGATGTTTGTCCGTCTTCTGGGTGAGTACTCCTACGGCAAATCCTTGAAGCTCTGCTACGAACAGATTAAAGGTGAGATCATAGTTTGGTAGTGCCAGAGCAGGTGCATCAATCACTAGTTCCTTGAGCTTTTGAAAGTTTTGTCGAGCTTCTTCTGTAAGGGAGAAAGGAACATTCTTTGTGCAATCATACAGCTGTTGCATGAGTAGTGACGCATTGGGAATCCACCGTCTGCATTTATCTCTGCTTGCTTTGCATCCTACTTCTGCCAGAAAGGTAAGCATTCCTCTTCACTAGGGCAGCACAGTAGTAAATCATCCACGTACTGGTAGATGTACTGCGAGAGGTAGCAGGAAGAGGGATTGTCTCAGCTGCGGTGGCGTAATTCCAGGCTTGACTGAAACTTTTACTGTGGGCATGGGTAGTGTGCCGAGGTCAGTTTTTGATGTGGACCAGAGTTTTGCAGGAACTTGTAGAAGTATTGGATCCGTGTTTACTTCACGTGTAACATCAGATTCTGGTTGATCTTCTATCATCTGGAGAGTGCACAGGATTTCTTCTGGGATATCTTCTGAAATTTGCAGGATAGCAGATCCATCTTCATTGTAGACAATCTGAGCTTGTAGTCTTGATAGTAGATCTTCTCCCACTAGGGCATCTCCACCCAGGGGGGACACTAAGAATTTAGACACAAACATGTGTGGTCCCAGTTTCACCTTCAGTGGATGTGTTATTGGGATTATCTGGGCTTGTCCATCAAATCCGGATACTACAGTAGCTTCAGATGAGATGGATCCTTCAGGCACCAGGTTCCTGGGGAGTACGGAGCGTGAGGCTCCTGAGTCCACCAAAGCTCTTATTTCCTTGCTGCCAATGTGAAGGGGGACGTGTATAAATGGACCTCTGGCTCCCTATCCCGTGCTGCCGCAAGTCAGGCAGTCTTCTCCTCCTGACTCTCGGGTCGGTTTTGAGTGTCCCTCTTCTTCTTTCTACAGTCTCTGATCACATGTCCTCTGACTCCACAATAGTAGCAGGTCGGTGCCTTCCTTCTTGTACCTTCTGGCTGACCGTCCACTGCTGCTATGACAACTTTCTTGTTGCTCCTTTTATCCTTTGCGTCGGTTTCTAAGCCACTTGCTTTGTTGACTAGAAGATCTATGTCTTCCATGTTTCTCCATTCTGGGCAGCACGCTTTCAATCTATCTGCCAGAGGTGCATATATTCCATCCATGAAGGATCTTACCATCAGGCGACGTATCACACCCGCTTGTAAGTCCAGCCCTTCATCTGCGAATGACTGCATCAATCTGTAGTAAAATGAGCTGACATTCTCCACAGGACCTTGATGCACTGGTCTCATTGTGCCCTTTGTTCTTTGCTCCTGGACGCAGAAGAGATTGAGTCTTATGAAATCTTGGCCCGATTCCACATTACGGGTATCGTCCGGAACATGTCCTATCAGGTGGGCAGTGAGTTTGGCATACAGTTCGGGAGACATTTTAACTCTACACAAACCTTCCATGTCCAACCAAGTGCCTCTGTAGGAAACCTGTATTTGGTTCAGGTAACGTGAAAAACTGACTGGGTTTCTAGTCGGGTCTGGAGCATTTTGCAGGAAAGCCATCTGCTCGGCTGGAGTCCAGGGTACGTAGTCATCATACGTACGAGGAACTGCATCTCTGGGAGCATCTGGATTTTGTGGATTAACAGGTGGTCTTATCAGGACTCTTCTTTCCACTACGGGATAAAGAGGCACTGGTGCTGTGGCTTGTAGCTTGTGTTGTGGGGCTCCACAGGCTAGGCATGTTTCACTCCAGTCCGGATTTTGTTAGCTACAGTTTGTGCAGGTCCATTCCGGAGATCCTGCCATTTTTTGGAGTCGTTCCAGGAGTAACTGACAGGTACGGAGGGGGCTGCGGATCCTTATTAGCTTGCTTCCCAGCTTCTTCCCATGTGTCTGATTCTTCATGGTATATCCAACCTTGATCGTGGGCTGTTTTTGCCATGTCAGGAAGAGTTCTGACTAATTCAGTCCATGATTTATCTGCTATCACTCCTGCTCTAGTAGCTCTTATTGTGTCCCATTTGTTGGGGTCCAATTGATCCTTCCCCTTCAATCCAAATGTCTTAAAAACTTCCTTGGACTGACTGGCTGTTCTTTTGCCATGATAACACGTAATGAGATGTTGCAGGGTGCATCCAGCTCTTCTGTCTTTTGATATTCCTTGCCCCATTCTTCATCTATCTTCTTCAGCTTTTAGACCCTTGAACGTCCTTTGGACTAAACCTACCTATCCTGGAGATACTCAGAGACTAACTCCTTTTGTATTCCTACCTAAGGTGGGGTCTAAAACCACCTTTCCTGGAGATACTCAGAGACTAACTCCTTTTGTATTCCTACCTAAGGTGAGGTCTAGAACCACCTTTCCTGGAGATACTCAGAGACTAACTCCTTTTGTATTCCTACTGAAAGGTGGTGTCCTAACTTCAGAGGGGGCTGAGAATGTTGAATGGCGCTGGGTTGCCCTTCTTGTAACAGAGATACACTCTATATCCGATAGCAATGGCAAACAGGGCTATTCCCACTAACACTAGGGCAGTGAATATCACATCAATTGAACAGAGCAGGTACACTATTCCCTTTCAACACTCACTGATGTATGGGATCTATGACAACCAACAAGGACAACAGCACAGAAGTAAAGCGCAGGAGAGCAGACACGCGACACACGGAGAGGCAGAGAAACACAGAGAAACAAACAAACAAACAACCAAACAAGGCACAAAAAACATCAGCTGGCAAGGCTCTCTCAGAGTTCAGTGGAAACCCTCCAATAACCCAGTTTCTACTCACAGTGTACCATTTTGCGCGTTGAGGAGAGGGGAGATCAGATGTGGGGAGCATAAAGAGAAGAATAAGGTTCAACTCTTACCTGGCCAGGTGTTTCTGGTCCCCACGTCTGGTCCACTCCTCCTCTGAATGGCAAGACAGTCCACTGCGTCCTGGGATTAGAAACACGGGTCCCTGCTTTTCGGGCGCCAGATAATGTTAGGTTGACCTAACGGTCACAGCTATTGCCAGCGATGTCCGAATGCAGAGAGGGTACCGGTGACACCCCTCTGCCCTCCCTTTAGCCTTCAATGAAAACAGGCAGACACCGTTATACACGTAAAGGCTAGGAGACGTGCGGCTCCGAATAGAAAGACTGTATTATTTTGTTTACATTTCAAAGTTATACAAAGTTGATTAGGGCGTAACTATGCAACATACATATTCATTAATCTACATTCATTCAGGCGTGGATTGCATATTCCCAGCAAGAGAAATTAACATAATGACTTATACTCCCATAACAAACTGTTGCGTTCTTATTCCCATAACAAGATGTTTGTCAGTCGTTTCTAAGTCAAAACATTCTGCGTCCTTGAAGTTGGTCTCATAGTTTATTACGCAAATAAGTCTGGTTCGGTCTTGCCAGGGAGAATGAATTTCTATTATTTTCTAAGTCAGTGAAAAAGGTTAACTCTTTCCTCACACATGCATGGATAGAAAAAGTGCATAGTGCAATTGCCATTACAGTGGAACCTCGCTTAACGTGTAACCGACTTAACGAGAATTTCGCTTAACAAGCAAAGTTTTCTGTAAATTTTTAACCCGGTTTACGAGAAAGCTTTGCTGTGCGAGCAAAATCCTCACCTCACACACTTCCGGTTCCGTACATCCACCGCGCTCTGACCCACACTTGCAGTCCACACAAACACACACAAGCATGCACAAACACACACACATACAGTATTATGCTCACCTTACCTTCCGTTCAACCGCCGGTCTCATGGTTCTTGTAGTTCCCGGGTACATCACGACATGCTCGCGGCGAACTACAAGTGCCATGAGGCCGGCAGTGGAACGGAAGGTAAGGTGAGCATATAATATGTGTTCCTTCCGTTTCATCGCCGGCCTCCTGGGTCCTGTAGTTCTCCGCTCCGCTCCACTCCATCGGCATCCATAGAGACGAAGCAGGAACTTCCTGGTTCCTGTCACCACTACTCAAAGGCAGCACGCTGACCAATCAGAGGCAAGCGGCTCTGCCTTTGACGTCAGCGCTCTGGCAGGAAGTTCCTCCCTCGTCGCTATGGTAACCCGATACACGGCCCGCACCGGAGAACAGCAAGTCCCAGGAGACAGGCGATGGAACGGAAGGTAAGGTGAGCATATAATATGTGCATTTGCGTGCGTGCTTGTGTGAGTTTGTATGTGTTTGTGTGTGTTTGTGCATGTGTGGAATGACAGAATAGGGGACCAGGATGGGACATTTAACTAGTTGTGGAACGAATTGTCTGCTTGCAATGATTTCCTATGGTAAATCTTGCTCTGCTGAACGAGTAACTTGGTTAACAAACACAGTCCCAGAACGGATTGTTCTCGTTAAGCAAGGTTCCACTGTATAAATATAGCAGCAAAAACATGTAGGGCAATTTTTAATCAAAAGTGCATGGTATATATATACATAGCCCCATGTTTTAGTCACAATATAGCATATGGCATAGAAAATTCACGCACAAAAAGTGCCTAGTGCATAATTAGGTCCCAAATGCATCAATATTCAAAGAAATAGATCATATTTAATAAATACCCAAAGTTCTCAGCAAGACCCGAGACCACTCCAAGGACCGTTTCACCATTGCTTCCTCAGGGAGTGAAGTGGAGGGGTCTGCGGGAGAGCTTTATACCTGCCCTGGCAGCTGTATGCTATTAAAATGATAGAGCACCTCATTATCGGGCGGTGTGCGCCGCGCATGCGCATCGCGCCGTCCACAAAGCCGGAAGCCCGTTGGCGCATACCAAGGGGTGACAGTGTCGCCGTTGATGACGGGCGGGAGGCAGCCAGCCATGTGGAGGTCGCGGCGCAAGCGCGCGGCACCGCACAGTGCTCCCTGCGGCCATATTTAAAGAGGGTAAGTTGCATGGATGGAATGCAGTAAGAGGGGCAAGTCAGAGACAACATGCATATTGAATATAGAATATGTGTGCACACCCTGCAATGCGATGTAGATTAAAGGTGTAAGATATAGATAGGTCACTGTTAGGAAAGAAAATGCTTTTTAGGAGAAAAGATTCACATTCATTATAGAAAATGTTACATCATAAATACGATTAGAAGAATATCATGATCATCAGAAAGAGCATATGCAGATATGTAAGGGCCCAGGGACAGAGGACCTCAAATGTTCTATATGTCACAGTTGCTGTTCTGGCACGAAGGTGCAGGGGCCGTGTTCCCTGGGTGGTCTACAAGGCCCTGATGTTCCCTGCTATCCACCCCAACACAGTATCCACAGCTGATGGACAGTCCACAGACATGGTCTTGGGGATAACATGGAAGGGAATAGGATCTGGCAGAAATTCCTTGTTTAAGATAAAATCATCACATTCTTAATCCCAAAAGTTTTATAATTGCATGAAGACTGAAAAACAGTATTATAACATGGAGAAGCATCATGCGATTTTAACCCCTTAACGTACTGGGTACGTCATGGTGACATGGTGCTAAACGACCCATGACGTACCTAGTATGTCATGGCGAAATCGCGGTCCCGGAGCCCCGGGGAGTGCAATTTGTTTAATTAAACAGTAGATTCGGGAAGGTGGGGACCTTTGCCTGACCTCAGGAGGGGTGGTGCCTCCTCCCCGAACCTACAGAGGCTGTGATTGGCTGACGAACGCCGCTCAGCCAATTACAGTCACTGTAATGTTCCAGCCATTTAAAATGGCTGGAACATTGAAATCCAGCCCTGATCAGTGCTGCTGTAGCACTGGCCATTGGCTGGAGCTTGGTGATCGGTGCTTCACCCGCCCCCAGCTCTGATTGGAGAGATCGGTCTTGTGACCGATCTCTCCAATCACCGTGGATCTGGTGCCGGTGACCTGTGTCCGTCCCTGAAAGCCGAGGAGAGCGGTCTCTGCGGGTGCCCATCGGTAAGTTGCTGCCCCCGCCGCCCGCCCTGTCCCCGATCGCCCTGCCAGCCCCGCCGCTGTCTCCGATCGCCCCGCCCGCCAGCGCCAGCCCCGCCGCTGTCTCCGTTCGCCCCGCCCGCCAGCCCCAGCCCCGCCGCTGTCTCCATTCGCCCCGCCCGCCAGCCCCGCCGCTGTCTCCGATCGCCCCGCCCACCACCGCCAGCCCCGCTGCGGCTCCGATCACCACCGCCAGCCCCGCCGCTGTCTCCGGTCACCCCGCCGCTGCTCCCGATCCACCGCTGTCCCCGATCACCACGCTCGCCACTGTCCCCGCTGCCACTGTCTCCGACGCCACGCTCGCCACTGTCCCCGCCGCCACGCTCGCCACTGTCCCTACCGCCGTCGCTCCCACCTTTTTCAGCCGCTGCTGCCCCCGAATCGGCCCCCACTGTTCCCGATCGGCCGCCGCCGCCTCCTTCATCGGCTGCCCCTTCTCCATCGCCACTACACCTCCTCCCCCTCCATGTGCTGCAAGCCACCCTCCCCCCACATGTGCTGCAATCCACCCTCCCCCCTATATGTTCTGGGGGGCCCCCTCCCCCCGGGGCCCCCCCTCCTGCATGTGCCATCTCTCTCTCCCATCACACTCTGCCCCCCTCCCCGATCTGCTGCCTGCTCTCTCCCATCTTCTTCATCTACTGCCCCCTCTCACACTCCTCAATCTGTTGCCTCCTTCATCTGCTGCCTCTTCTGTCTGCTGTGATCCTGCTGCCTAGATCCATCCTGTAAGGTAGGTATCCCCATCTCACCTCTCTCCCCCCCATCCTCCATCATCCATCCGCTACGCCCTTTCCCATCCTCTGCCGCTCCTCCATCCGCTGCGCCCTTTCCCATCTTCCATCCGTTGCACCCTTTCTCATCTGCCGCCCCGCCCTCTCGCATCGCATTATCCAGCGCAGTTGCTCGCTTCCAGACTGGAGTGGATGATGCGATGCGAGACTCGTGCATTGCTCTCACGTTTGGCACTGGTCTTAGTGGCAGGCGCTCATATTTTTTTTTTATTCATTTTTTTTTTTTACTGATGTCTGTATTTTTTATTTTGCCAAACTAATTTTTATGTATGGGGGGGGGGTCTAGTTTCCAAAATGGGATCACATGTGGGGGAGCTCCATTGTTTAGGCACCTCAGGGGGTCTCCAAATGCAACATGGCGTCTGCTAATAATTCCTATCAATTTTACTGTGAAATGGCGCTCCTTCTCTTCTGAGCCCCGCCGCACGCCCAAACAATTGATTTCCACCACATATGAGGTACCTGTGTACTCAGGAGAAATTGCACAATACATTTTATGGTGCATTTTTTCCTGATACCCTTGTGAAAAAAAAGCTACCTGTTTGAAAAAACAATTTTGTGGTAAAAAAAAAGAATAAAATATTTTCACGGCTGAACATTACAAACGTTTGTGAAGCCTCCAGGGGTTCAAAGTGCTCACTAAACATCTAGATAAATTCCATGAGGGGTCTAGTTTCCAAAATGGGGTCAATTGTGGGGGAGCTCCATTGTTTAGGCACTTCAGGGGGGTCTCCAAACGCAACATGGCGTCCGCTAATAATTCCAACCAATTTTGCTGTGAAATGGCGCTCCTTGCCTTCCGAGTCCTGCTGTGTGCCCAAACATTTGATTTCCACTACATATGAGGAATCTGCGTACTCAGAAGAAAATGCACAATACATTTTATGGTGCATTTTTTCCTGATACCCTTGTGATAAAAAAAAGCTACCTGGTTGAAGCAACAGTTTTGTGGTAAAAAAAATGTTTTTTTCTTTTCACGGCTCAACGTTATAAACTTCTCTGAAGCCCCCAGGGGTTCAAAGTGCACATCAAACATCTAGAAAAAATATTTGAGGGCTCTAGTTTCCAAAATGGGGTCACTTATGGGGGAGCTCCATTGTTTAGGCACCTCAGGGAGTCTTCAAACCCGACATGGCGTCCGCTAATGAGTGCAGCTAATTTTGCACTCAAAAATTCAAATGGCGCTCCTTGCCTTCCGAGTCCTGCCGTGTGCCCAAACATTTGATTTCCACCACATATTGGGTATCTGCGTACTCAGGAGAAAATGCACGATACATTTTATGATGCATTTTTCCTGATATCCTTGTGAAAATACTAATTTTTATGGCTAAAGTAACATTTTTGTGTTAAAAAAGTAAAATTTTCATTTTTTCTTCTACATTGCTTTGGTTGCTGTGAAGCTCTTAAAGGGTTAATAAACTTCTTGGATGTGGTTTTGAGCAGAGTGAAGGGTGCAGATTTTAGAATGGGGTCACTTTTGGGTATTTTCTGTCGCCTAGGTTTCTCAAATCACTCCAAATGTGATGTGGTACCTAAAAATTTTTTTTTTGTAAATTTTGTTGGAAAAATGAGAAATTTCTGTTGAACTTTGAACCCTTCTAACTTCCGAACGGAATTTTTTTTTTAAAAAAAATTGCGCTGGTGTAAAGCAGACAAGTGGGAAATGTTATTTAGTAACTATTTTGTGTGACATCTCTCAGATTTATGGGCATAAAATTTCAAATTTTGAAAATTGCGAAATTTTCAAAATTTTTGCCAAATTTCCGAAATTTTCACAAATAAACGCAAAACATATCGGCCTAAATTTACCACTGACATGAAGTACAATATGTCACGAAAAAACAAATGTCAGAATCGCCAGGATCCGTTGAAGTGTTCCAGAGTTATAACCTGTCAAAGTGACACTGGTCAAAATTGCAAAAAATGGCCGGGTCTTTAAGGTGAAAACAGGCAGGGGGCTGAAGGGGTTAAAACTTTTGGAATAAAGAATGTGATGATTTTATCTTAAACAAGGAATTTGTGCCAGATCCTATTACCTTCCATGTTATTTATCTGCAGCTGGTTGGAAGTTACCAGCGGATGCCGAGCACCCAGGATATCCAGCAGTCCGGGCAGCAGGTGAGCTAAAAAATCCTTTTTTCTCTATTCTTGGGGATAACAGTTGCTTTAATACAGCCGGAACAAAGCAAATCAATACGGAATATAGTATGTTTCACAGTCTTTTGTGGGTAGGCCACGGCAAATACAGCTTGGAGTTGAATGCTGAAGTGCAATTAGGGTTTTGGAGCTTTAAGAGCACGATTTGTTTCAGATGTAATACTGGTATGCTTTTAGAAGCAGGTTCAGAGTCTCTTGGAGCTTAGAGGGTAGATATAATAATAACATTGTACAGACCTGGAATCCTGGGGTTAATTTCACTGCTAGTTTAGACATGTGCAGTACTTGTAAGCAAATGTAGAAAGTTGCCCAGTGCGCTATGGGGACCGGACGGCTGGTGCGTGGACAATGGCATGCAAGCCACTAATATTGCAGTGGGGCAGGAGACCCTCAAACTTCCCCAATCTGCATGCAGTAAGGTCTGGTATATACTCAGTATGCCCTACTGTCTGAAGAGATGTACAATATATATCTGGCCAGTGAGGATTCAGGATAGGAAGCCTTCAGCATATTGGCTGTAAAAGTCAGGAAATGATGAAATTCTAGGCCTCGGGCCTAGTAGGAGACTTGTGGTGAAGATAAACTCCACATAATGTCTTCCCTCAGAGGAGACTCAGCCGGAACCAGCACATTCCAGTTCTTTCTAGACAGAGGCTGGAGAATAGCTCCACATATTCAGCCACGTGACCAAGAACAGGCCAATAGGATAACATCCAATGCACACTTCAGATTCTTACAGTTTTCACCAGTAGATGGTGCTAGAACACAACAAATGAAAAATGCTTTACTTATAACATATAACATAATATTACATATAAGTGAATGTATTTAAAGAAACAGACAGACACAATCTGGACCGGGCCACTACATACTCCCCTTCTGAAGGTGAGCCGTTCTCGGCGATTTTGCGAGTGGATGACTGCTAAGAAAGGAAGTAAATATATATGTAAGGCACAGTAACAATAAGGCAATAAGCTGCATAAGCCAGATGGAAGAACAATAGGCAATGAACAAATGCAAAACATGAATGTGGTAGTGCCAAAATGAGATAGTCTCTTTCCGCAATATACTATCGTCCATATGAAAGGCACTTTAGTGGCAACAAACAGTCCATAAGTCCATGGCTGTATACAGAAAATTGTGCAAATAATAAACAAGGTGCTTTGTATTACCCAGGTGCAGAGGCTTAAACATTACTAAACTGACTATCCAGCTAAATAAATAAACACAAGATTATATACTCATGGAAAAGGATAAGACCTTTTAGTCTCTGTAGCGTGCTGGAAGTTTTCCTTTTGTGCTTCGCCCTGAACGCCTCAACACTTGATCTTCCTCTTGAGCAGGAATGATATTGTTGGCTGGCTCAGGTGAAGTTGGCAGAGGAGCAGCAACTGGAGCAGGAACTGAGACGGGGACATATTGATAGCATGGAAGGATAAATTGAGTGTTGTAGAGGGACTCTTCCACAGTAGGTTGTCTGGCTGGTGTTTCCATTGCAGGAATTGGTGTGTAGACCGGCATGACTTGTGGAGGGGGTGATGACATCACCAGTAGATACTCTTTGGTGCATAGCTTCATGCGGTTCCTGTGCACCGTCTGAGGGGCCATTCGGGTTTCTTCACTTCATAGACATCTGATTCAGGATATGGGATAGCTGTAACTGTGTATGGCTCTGTTTCCCAGAGTGAATCGAGTTTTCCTGTACGATGGTACTTTTTTAGCCATACCTTGTCTCCAACTTGAAGTGGGGAAGCATTAGCTCTTTGATTGTAGCTCTCTTCTTGTTGATGGTGAGCTTCACCCATGCGGTAATCAACAATCTGTTGGGCTTCATGTATTCTGCGCTGATGCTCTGAGACACAATCAGTTTTTGGCAGGGGATTGATCACGTCAGGGACTTGGATTCCCAGAGAACGATCTTTTGGGAGCTGACCTTGTCTTCCAAACATCAGATAATATGGCGAGTAGCCTGTAGAACAGTGGACAGTATTGTTGTAGATTTCCACTAACTCGTCAAGCAATTGAGGCCATTCAGCTCGTTTGGTAACAGATGCTGTTCGCAGCATATTGATGAAGGTCTGGTTGACTTTCTCGCAGAGGCCATTCCCTTGGGGATGATATGCGGTTGTTCTCAGCTTTTTGCACTCATGGAATTGGCAGAGTTCTTGAAATAATTGTGACTCAAAGCCAGATCCACGATCTGTGAGGACTGCTTCAGGGCAACCGTAATGTCTCACATATTCAAGGTAGAAGGTGATAGCCGTAGTCCGAGCTGTAAGGTCTTTTACTGGCACAACAGCAACCCACTTAGTATAGTGATCCACCATGGTTAAGGCATACGTGTAGCCTGCACGAGTTGGTGCTAGCTTCACATTATCAAGAGCGACTAGCTCGTTTGGTTTCTGGGAATGGATTGGATGTAGAGGAGCTCTGGCATCTTTCTTACCGACTTTGGTGAGGTTGCAGGCTGGACATTCACGACACCAATTTTCTATGTCTGACCGCATCCCAATCCAATAGAAGCGTTGGCGTATGGTGGCTTCAGTTTTATGCACGCCAAAGTACCCAGACTGGTCGTGGTAGGCATCAAGAACAGTTCTGGCATCTCGCCATGGGATTAGAATCTGATGTAGCCTTTCACCTGAAACCGGGTCTAGGGTATTGTGCAGGATCAAGCCCTTTTGAATCAAGTCTTTTGCGCTGTCTCCAGAGACGAATAAGCTCAACATCAGGACATCTTCTGCGTCGTCTGACAGATGTTCTCCCAGTAGTCAGGTAATCATAGATCTCACCTAGGACACGAGACTCATTTTGAAGAGTTTGCCATCTCGATGGATCTTAGAATAAGACAGGTTTCTGTTGAGGAATTTCATCAGTTTGTGTAGCAACAACAGCATTCTGTGTAGCAAACCTTTGATAGAAGGGAGGCATCTCAACATCTTCCCACAGATCTTCCTCAGGAGGCTCTTCTCCTTCGGGCAAATGGGATAACACATCGGCATTGATGTTGATCTTGCCAGTGCGATATTTAATATCAAATCAGAAGTTCGCCAATCTTGAAGCCCATCTCTGTTCAAGAGCACCTAGCCGTGCATTATTAAGATGAGCGAGAGGATTATTGTCCATGTAAACTGTGAAGGGTGTAGCAGCGAGGTAATCTTTGAACTTCTCGGTGACTGCCCACACAAGAGCTAGCAGCTCTAACTTGAACGAACTGTAATTGCTATCGTTTTTCTCTGCACCTCTCAAGCTTCAGCTGGCATATGCAATGACTCTCTCTTTGTCATCCTGGACTTGTGATAGTACCGCTCCGAGGCCTTGGTAGCTGGCATCCATGTAGAGACGGAAAGGATGGCGATAGTCAGGGTATGCCAGAATTGGAGGTGAAGTCAATAGACTTTTCAACATCTGAAAGGCAGTTTATTGTCGCTCAGACCAATTATTTGGAAGTCTTCTGTCGTAGTTTTCTCTAGGGCAACCCCGTAGCAGCTCTGTAAGGGGTTCTGCTATTTGCGCAAAATAAGGTATGAAGCTAAACCTAGAAAACTTCTGACTTTGACGGTTCTTAGGGTGTCCCAGTTGTTTACAGCTGAGATCTTTTCAGGATCAGGCTGGATACCTTCGGCACTTACAACATGACCAAGGTAGTTGACCTTCGGCTTGAGCAGATGGCACTTTGACGATTTTAGTTTCAGGCCATGTTCAATGAGTACCTGGAATACTTCTGCAAGGCGGCATAGGTGGTCTTCATAAGTGTGAGAGTATACAACATCATCAAGATATAACTGAACGCTCTGGAAGTTGAGGTGACAAAGACATCTTTCCATGAGTCGCTGAAATGTAGCAGGGATGTTGCATAACCTAAAACGGCATACCGTTAAACTCAAAGAGTCCCATTGTGGTGGTGAAAGCTGTCTTCTCTCTATCCTCAGGAGCCACGGGTACTTGCCAGTAACCGCTGGTTAGGTTGAGAGTGGAGAAGTATGCAGCTGAGCCAAGAGCGGTGATGGATTCTTCAATCTGTGGAAGAGGATAGGCATCTTTGTGTGTAACGTTATTCAACTTTCGGTAGTCGAAACAAAATCTCATGTTACCATCCTTCTTCACCAGAATGATGGGTGCAGCCCACGGGCTTTGACTTTCTCGGATGACTTCAGAATCTTTCATCTCCTTTAACAGCTTCTTTACTTGTTGATAGTTAGCAGGAGGTACTGGACGGTGTCTTTCTTTGATTGGAGGATGATCACCTGTGTTGATCTTGTGCTGGATCAGAGTAGTCTTGACGAAGTCAAGAGGGTGCTTGCTGAAAGCTTGGCTGTGTCGCTTAGCAAATTTAGTTACGCCATTGATGTATTCGGTAGGAGTGTTAGCATCTCCAACATTAAGTTCATTCCACCAGAAGTTAGTGGGTGTATTAGAGCCTTTGGGAGTGGCTTTTAACGACTTTTGATGAGCAAGAGTCTCTTCATCTAGGATGTCTTCTGGATCAAGGCTATACAGTTGAGCAACTGAATTAAACTTGTATAGCTCGATGGGCGCATCACTTAGGTTGATTAGCCGTACTGGTACTCTACCGTTTGAGACGGTGACAATACTTCTGGCAGCTTTTACCAGGGGTTGTCCTTCAATCTGGATGGAATCAAGGAGAGCTACATAGTCCTCGTTGTCAATTCCTGGTCGAGCTCGACACCAGACTAGAGTCTTGCTGTTGGCTGACAGGGTAACTGGTCGTGCGTCGGTGATACGAACACGGCAGATCTCACCTTTATTGTTGGCAAACTTCTGTTGGGCGCAGAGCACTTTGATAGTCCACTGAACAGCTTGCCTGTAAGGGGGAGAAGCAGAAGGGAGAGAAGCATGCAAGGCAGCGAGCAATTCAGTAAACACATGGCGAATAACATTCATGCCTAACACTACTGCTGTTGTATCTCCCTCAGCCTCAGTAACAATTACACCTTGACCTGGTAACTTGTGATCACCAATTTGGATTGTGGGTTCTCAGTAGCCTAGCTAGGAAATAGGTTGACCATTACTTGCAATTAAGTCTAACTTTGCTTTACCCACTGGATTCAGGAGATAAGAGTCCCAATTCTTTTCAAAGGCTTGTCGGTCAATTGTGGTGACTTGTGAACCAGTGTCCACTAAAGCTTCTAGAGGTACACCATCGATCCATATGGTTATATATGGGCATTTGGAGATGAACCGGGAAATCCATTGTGATTGTCCCTTTGGGACCTTGGATTCACCTCCCGAGGGGCGGCCCTTGTACTCGAGGGTGGCCCGTTTAACTTATAACATTGATACTTGTAGTGTCCAAGACGCTCACAATAAGTACAGTACACACAATCACCAGATGGAGGCCTTCCAGGAAGGGGCCTATCAGGACTTGGCCTATTAGAACGTGGCTCTGGGGACAATGTACGGTTTACAGATGATTCACATGATGCAGGGGGTTGGCCTTTTAGCTCCTTTAAGGCTTGGCATACAGATTCAAGGACTTGGACAAGTGCATCCGTGGTAGGAGGTACATGAATGAGAGTAGGGGCTTGCAAAGACTGTGTGGCCTGCATAGGGGAAACAGTATAAATTCCAGTAGCAAGGTCTGAGGAACGAGGCACAAGAGCATAGCTGGTACAAGGTGAGTCAATACCCACTACTCGCAGGGCTAGAGCTTTAAAGTCTAAGAAAGTAATGTTTGGAGTTTGTGCTGCTAGCATGCGGAGTTGACTTTGTACTAGCCTGGAGTCCAAACCTTCTATGAATCTGTTAGTGATTATGTTTTCTGCAGCAGCAGGATCTATAGTGTCTATTTGCTGTAAAGCCCTGTAGGCAGACTGAAGGGCTAGTGTGTAGTCCCTAAGAGTCTCACCTGGTCCCTGACGTTTGTTGTAAAATTTGAGACGAACCTCGGTGGGTGATTGGCGTTCAAATTCTTTTCTCAGGCGGGTGAGGATCTGTTCTACATTGGTTTTCTCGGTAGATGGCCAGGAACGGACTTCCTCAGCAGCTGGTCCATCAAGCTGTGCCAGGAGAAGTTGTACCTGCTGATGGGGAGAAAGTGAGAAAAGCTCAAGAGTATACATCATCTTTTCTTTGAACCCAGCAAGTGTATGAGGATCTCCTCTGTAGCTTGGGAGACTAGAGGTTCCAATGAAGAATGGCATGCTGGTAGCCATGACAGGGTCTGGAACTGGGTTGGCGGCATTAGCCCATTCCACTGGAGCACTAGCTGATGATGATGATGATGATGATGATGATGATAGAGTTAACAGACTTGGCCTGGTCATTATGAAGAGGTTCAGACATTTTGGTGATGATGCAAGTACTGTCTCTTTAAGAATAATGACGACACTGTAGCTTTAAGGGATGCACTATTATGCACCAACACAGTCTCTGAGATGGAAGTCTCCCCCTCTTGAATATAGCACTGCTGTGAATGAGGATTTCCACTTATTTGAGTAACTTGGAAGGCAGGAGAGTAGAAGAGCTAGTGCAAGTGCTGTTAACCCCAGCATAAAACAGGAAACAGTCTTTGGCAGTATTCACTGGCAAGATAGAGGTTAATGAGCAATGCTGAGACTTGTAGTGCAGTAAGAGAAGATAGGCACAGAGGAATAATCCTGTTCGTGACGCCAAATTCGACCTTTGTAAGGGCCCAGGGACAGAGGACCTCAAATGTTCTATATGTCACAGTTGCTATTCTGGCACGACGGTGCAGCGGCTGTGTTCCCTGGGTGGTCTACAAGGCCCTGATGTTCCCTGCTATCCACCCCCACACAGTATCCACAGCTGATGGACAGTCCACAGACATGGTCTTGGGGATAACAGTTGCTTTAATACAGCCGGAACAAAGCAAATCAATACGGAATATAGTATGTTTCACAGTCTTTTGTGGGTAGGCCACGGCAAATACAGCTTGGAGTTGAATGCTGAAGTGCAATTAGGGTTTTGGATCTTTAAGAGCACGATTTGTTTCAGATGTAATACTGGTATGCAGTGTTTTTTTTGCGGTGGTACGCGCCGGTACGGCGTACCAGAAAATCTGAAGAGCGCCTCTGGCTCCGTCCACATGGCTAATTTGTAAATTATACAAATTAGCCATGTGGAGCGAAGGCACAAGCCAGAGGCATCTCCAGGGGGCGCTGTCGGGCTGCCTGATGCGGCAGTGTGGAAGTCTGCGGGGTGGGAGCCGCTATTCTCTGAGTATGGGGGAGAGGGGAAGGAACTATTTGTGGATACACTATGGGGGGAACGGAGGGTGAGGGAGGGAACAATCTGTGCACACACTATGGGGGGACAGAGGGTGGGGAGGGGGCAATATGTATATACACAGTATGGATGGGGGAGGGAACTATCTGTGGACAGAGTATGGGGGGAGAGAGAGAGGGGAGGGGGCAAAATGTATATACACAGTATGGATGGGGGAGGGAACTATCTGTGGACAGAGTATGGGGGGAGAGAGAGAGGATGAGGTTTTATGCATGGGGAGAGAAATGATGAGGGATGATGTATGGGGAGAGAAGATGTTTCATTCATGGGGAGAGAGGATGAGGGGTGATGTATGGGGAGAGAGGATGAGGTTTCATGCATGGGGACAGAGGATGAGGGGTGATGCATGAGGAGAGAGAGGATGAGGTTTCATGCATGGGGAGAGAAATGATGAGGGGTGATGTATGGGGAGAGAGAGGATGACGTTTCATGTATGGGGAGAGAGAGGATGACGTTTCATGCATGGGGACAGAGGATGAGGGGTGATGCATGGGGAGAGAGAGGATTAGGTTTCATGCATGGGGAGAGAAATGATGAGGGGTGATGTATGGGGAGAGAGGATGAGGTTTCATGCATGGGGACAGAGAATGAGGGGTGATGGAAAGAAAAATTCTTCAGCTCACCTGTTGCCCGGACTGCTGGACCTTGCGGGTGCCTAGGATTCGTCGGTGAGTCCCAACCGGTTAGTGGATGAAGGAAATAGGAAAAATGATCCGGCACTGATTCTCCTTTTAAGATAAAATCTCCAAAGTCTTTATTAGAAATATTAAAAACATCGTGAAGGCCGAGTATGAATCTTTGCATGGAAACGTTACGCGTTTCGGACTACACCATAAAAACAACTAGAGTCCTTAATCATAAGTCGACTTATGATTAAGGACTCTAGTTGTTTTTATGGTGTAGTCCGAAACGCGTAAAGTTTCCATGTAAAGATTCATACTCGGCCTTCACGATGTTTTTAATATTTCTAATAAAGACTTTGGAGATTTTATCTTAAAAGGAGAATCAGTGCCGGATCATTTTTCCTATTTCCTTCATCCAATGAGGGGTGATGCATGGGAAGAGAGAGGATGAGGTTTCTTTCATGGGGAGAGAAATGATGCGGGGTGATGTATGGGGAGAGAGAGGATGACGTTTCATGTATGGGGAGAGAGAGAGGATGACGTTTCATGCATGGGGAGAGAGAGGATGACGTTTCATGCATGGGGAGAGAGAGGATGACGTTTCATGCATGGGGAGAGAGAGGATGACGTTTCATGCATGTGGAGAGAGAGGATGATGTTTCATGCATGGGGAGAGAGAGGATGAGGTTTCATGCATGGGGAGAGAAATGATGAGGGGTGATGCATGGGGACAGAAAGGATGAGGTTTCATGCATGGGGACAGAGAGGATGGGGAGTGAACTGGAAAGAAATTTTGAGGACACAGAATAAAGAGTGACATGTTATGAGGAGCAAGTAGGCAGGATGGGGAGTGAGGTGGAAAAGTATATGGACACACAGGAGGTAGTGAGGAGACAGGAAGGGATGAGAAGAATGTGAGGGGCACAGAATAAAGACTGGGTAGTGGAGGGGGTGGTATGGAGAGGGGGCAGAATGGGAGGACAGTGTGAGGTCATCGCAAGGTGGGGGAATGTGATGAGGGGACAGTTTAAAGACGGTGCAGTATAAGGGGACACAGTGTAAAGGACACTGTAAACAGTAGGCTCAGTTTGGAAAGAGGGAATATGGAGGGCATGTACCATAAGAGGGACAGTGAGGGTCATATTTTGTGCAGAGAATACTGGGGCCATTATTTATTCTGGGGCACTGCGTAGGGCAGATATTTTTAAGTAGAAGTATTAAAATCATTCTGCTATTTTAGGGGCATCGTGTCAGGATGTGTTACTGAAGACCGGAGATGGAAATCTGCAGAGACGAGATGTGAATGTGAAAAGTCATCATGGCGTCAGGACAAGATGAAGAATAGAAAGAAATGACTAGAGACAACATCATCTATAAGGTACCTGAATGTAAATGTTTATTTGTGATACTGAGTATGTCTTATCATTAGGCCTTGGTGCCACTTGCGCATTGCTTCTGATGTGAGCGCAATGGGACCCCCACTGATCAACTGATTATGGTGCAGGTGTCCGGAAATGCTTATTTCTGGATCTGCTCCGTCCTCGGAAGGTGTCCGCGGCCGGGTACTTCACATCCACCTCATTGATTTTAATAGGAGACTGCTGCCACTATCCGAAGACGGAGCAGATCCAGAACTGAGCACTTCCGGCCACCTGCCACCACCGGCACCTAGTGTAGGGAATTGGCGGGGTTGCCAGGTGCCGGACCCTGACCAGTCAGACATTGGTGACCAATCCTAAGGAAAGGTCATTAATGTTAAAGTAGTGGACAATCTCTTTAATAAAGTCTTGTGCCGTCTGACAAGTTAAGGGTTACTATGTTTTTATTTATGTTGTTAGGAGCATTAAAGGGGTTGTCCAAATTTTTGATGAGATGAGATTTGTGCACACTGAGAATTCAGAAGGCTGCAGTCATAGAGTGACACACAGAGTGACTGCAGCCTTCTGAATTCTCACAGTGTGTACACTGCACGCTGTCAGGATTCTCTGGTGCCGGCGGTGAGAGTGGGAGGTTATGAAGCTGCAAGTATGAGATTTACATAGATGTGGTCACGTGCTGAACAGACATGCTCAATGAAAATGAATTGAATGAGGCTGGACACATCAAATCAGAATGTGGCCAGAAGTGTACAAATCTCATACTTGTGCTCACATGATCGTCCACTCTCTCCACTGGCACCGGCACACCCCGCCGCAGCCCCGCTACTCAATGTCGGCCGGCGTGACGCCTGGCAGGACGCCTGACAGCACCCCCAACCCCCCCTGCTCCTAGCCTCAGAGATGTGTACCAGCAAATATTTTTTTTACAAAAAAAGCACTGCTGGTATGCTTTTAGAAGCAGGTTCAGAGTCTCTTGGAGCTTAGAGGGTAGATATAATAATAACATTGTACAGACCTGGAATCC
The DNA here is from genome assembly GCF_048569485.1 of Anomaloglossus baeobatrachus. NCBI lineage: Eukaryota > Metazoa > Chordata > Amphibia > Anura > Aromobatidae > Anomaloglossus > Anomaloglossus baeobatrachus. Next base: position 119,550,362 of record NC_134360.1, on the reverse strand, counting down.
TGGGGTTAATTTCACTGCTAGTTCTGTTAGGGTGAACTCTTAACCAGAGATCACTAGTTGCCTACTGCCTGGTCTAATTGGTGTGGATCGAGTGCATGCTTGAAAAATGAGATCAGACACAGTCGGATATTCATCTTTCCTCGACAGAAGTCAGCCCATGCTCTGCTTTATTACAACTGAGCTTGCTCTGATATAACCTTGCAAAGGGGCATTGTCCGGATGTGTTCATTGGTCAGTGGGTCGAACAATGTGTTAGTCCATGAGGTGATTGGTAGGCGTCATTGTAGGCGGGTCTATGACATCATTGGATGGATCCATGGTGATGGTGATGGTGATGGGACGTCATCTGGTGGATCCATGCTGATGGTTTGGTCTTCTAGCTTGACCAGGGGTCTTCCCTTATATGGTATCTTCTTACATCTGGACATTCCTTGCATTCCAGGCAAGGTGTGGAGAAACAGGCAATGGCAGCCATCCTTATATCTGTGTCATGTGTATGATCTGAAACCTGAATTATGTAAGGCAAATCGACATATTTCCCACAATCCCTTGTCAAGAGGTTAATTAAGTATTTGATGGAAAGGTCCTCCTCAACAGTTCCCCCTAAATACTTTATTAACCTTCTGACCCTACCGTGGTCCTCTAACACATCAGCTCTAATGCTTTAACTGCAACCTTTTTTCATTTTTCTATCTGCTATACAAGCAATGCTAAGCCTTTGCCCCCGCTGGTACAGACTGCTGATCAGAGAGTTGATCACATCCCGCACACACAGTTCACAGAGGCACAGGTAATGTCCTAGTCCTTAGAACAGACTATTTAATGCTGAAGAGCTCACTCAGATTTTGAGATTAATCGATTAGAAAGAGTAAGGCAATTGTAAGAATAAGCTTCTTACCATTATGCTGCAGCTTTTAGCGTTACTGTTTCTGAAAGACTGATTCTCAGTCAATAGCCAAGTGCTGTCCACGCCTTCTAGACTTTTCTACCTTAATACACCTAATTGTATCACAACACTAAAGGATCTCTTCTTGTCTTGGGTCCCTAATCTACCACCAGGAGGCCTTTAACAAGATTTCCCTTATGCATGGATCCGATTACCTTCAGTAACACAGAGTAGCACTTTTACGGCTTCAAATACCAACAAATAAGACAATACCAGTTACCTGCAAGTGTATGTTACCCTTAAAACGTCACTTACATCCTTAAACTAATGAGCTGGTTTAGGTCAGATGTTTTTTTCCACCATGAGCCCTTATTTGTATAATGTTCCTGTACCCATTGTTCCCTTATCATGGTTATTTCCCATGTTTCATCCCCAATCTAGAAATTCTCGATAAGGTTCTATGTGAGATAATCCAGCACTATGTGTGTTGTGACTCTCATTCTGCCGGTATGATGGACTCTTTACAGCGGCTGTTGTCTCCAGATGGGTTTTCCCTCAAGCTTCATGGAAGTTGCTGTGGTTGGGAAAAGCTGATTCTGACTCATGGCTCATTCTGACTTGTCTTTTTAGGATCACCCAGTCTCCTGGCTGGAGACCACGTGCCCCTGACACTGATTTAGGATCTGGAATTGGAGGATACACATGTTTAACACACTATACAGGCTGTTGTATACGGCTCGTACATCACTGGTCAGGACATCACACTGTATCTGCAGTATCTGTGAGAAATATAATCATGTTCTAGGTACTAAACCAAAAATACCTTATATAAAGATCTAATTATTAAGGAAAACGAACATTTGTTACATGATTTGCCAGCGTCCACCATTATCTTGTGGATCGTTACATGTTTATGTTATGATCATTAAAATTCCAAACAACATACACCCATTTGACTATAGACACAATTAAATATTCCAATAAAGGAGGGACAGGGATTGGGGCAATAGCCCTAAACTCTCCCTACCTCGCAGCGGAGGTCGGCACCCTATAAGGCAAATTGGTGCCCCCGCTCAGAGATGGCTCACCCTCCCTATCCCTACACTGCTAAGCTAATACGTGCTGCTAATGTCAGTGAGGGAATATAGAAACCGTGAGATACAGGGATAAAGAGGCGTCAATATGCAATTATATATATCCAATTCCTTCCCAAAGATTAAATATTCACACTCTGTATTTACATAGCTGTTTGGTAGCTTAAGTCATAATGATACAGCAAATTCAAGGACCAAACCCTAAAATAAATTAAATATCTCACATGTATAACATGTATCAATATAATAATAAGGCCAGGTAAAGTCATGAGATCTCGTCCAATCACAGACCCTCCACTGTACAATTCACACTCAGACTAATAAAATAAACGCATATTTATCAGACACTTAGCATGAAAGAAGCCCAACGCGTTTCTCCCTTCTTCACAGTGGCAAACAGGGGTTCATCAGGGGCATCCCCAGGTACTGTAGGATCTCTATAATGACCTGTGCTATAGAATATGTACTTTTACCACTTTTTAGGAACTCCATTTTTACATACCACCAGCACCATGAGTTTTTCAGCAGTAACGTTTTCCATACTGGATATGTTTCACAGCAGGCCTGGAAAGAAATTCACACAACACGCACAAAACTCATAAACCTACTCATGGTAGATGTATATGACTAATCTGCAATCACTGGAGCAGTAGAGCGGATGAGGGGGGTGTTTCTACGAGGTCTTTACAGTTTTTCTACCTTAATAGACATACGTCTTACAAGACTGGATGTATCTGGTCACCTGGGTATTGAGCAGTGGTGCTGCCCAGATCTTGTCCATCCCAACACCTTTGTCACATGGGTTACCTGGGCCATTATTGAGTAGAGCGCTCATGGCAGAGAAAGCTTACCGCCCTTTATCCACAGACCTTCCTCAGTCACTGGCTCCCTGCGTCTCACACTCCGTTCCTTGCTGAATCGCTTGTTCCTGTAAGGATTTAAGAACACAAGGAGTGACAGATGTCATGGACGTGACAGGAGCCACCGAGGTACTGGTCTGCTTTGTATAAGGACTCTCAACTCTAGGCCCATTCACTGCTTCTTTGTTGTCTGCTCCATCAGTCACCGGCTCCTTTGATAACAGGAGAGCGCCTCCACCTGGGCTCATACACACTCTCTACGGTCTTTATAGATTTATCACGTCACACTAGAAAAGATCCGCTGCCTATATGCACATTTTTCTATTATATCCCCCTCCGCTCTACGAACCACAGCGATCGCAAATCTTCATCTCGTTCTCCTATTCCGATGAGAGAGGAGGGAGTGGTTTGATTTTTAATACCTCATGTTGCGTAACCTCAGCATATCCAGTGCAGAATCAACCAGCATCCTGGTATCTGGATCCATCTACGGAAAAACTCAAAATCTGCATTAGCAATGGGCTCGTCTGAGACATGTTCAAAACCTGACAATTCTTGTTACACCAGAGCAATCATGAGATATATGTCTGTCTGCTGTATCCTCCTTACAGATAAAAATATAAAGAACACTTAATAGAAAAACCCAAATCGATGAACAAATTAAAACCTTAAATAATGTGTGACTTTCCACATCATCTTTCCCCCCCTTTTTGAATCTATTATCCAAAACATAATTAGATTCAAAAAGTGTGTGGCCCCGGAGCTCTACATTTAGGCATAAAAGTCACATTGTATAGATTGTACCTAATCGGGAACACCAGAAATATTGTTTTTATCTGTAACGTAATAATGGAAAACCCTTTCAATGGCTTTTATAACCTTTGCTTGAACCACAGAAATCTGCACTGCAATCATCCTTTCTATAAAAAGAAAGCAGATTATTCAATACATTAAATATAAAACACAGAATTCCATAAATCATCCACATTCCTTAAAACAAATTATTGTAATTATAAATAAATATATTAATAAATTATTATTATTATTATTATTAATAACTATAATAACGTAGCACAACCTTTGGATATTGGATGTAGGGGCGTTCATATTTGAAACATTGAGGACATTATCAGCATCTCTGTGATACTGTCCTATAACTTGAAGGGATAAAAGAATCTAGAACAAATAAACTGGCCATGTGGGAAAACAAAATGTTGATTTGCCATAGAAAAATTATCTAACAGACCTCTATGCTTGAAAAGCTATCAATGAATCTAAACATGTCCACAGTTGACTTTTATTTCTTTGGGATAAAATTAGTAAAATAAAAAACTAGTTTCAATAATGTTTTCTGATACACTTTACAATGAATTAAAGGCAGAAAGCCCTCTTTTTTTTTTTTTTTTTTTTTTTAAAGAAACATGACCATGTTTGGGCTGCTCCTTTCACAGCAGGCCCACAATAGGTTCCAAGAAGAGACAAAAAACCCTGTTCCACAAGTTAAGATTGCTCCTCCCCCCAAAACCAGATGGAAAGAGGCTTCTTCAGCTGCAGGAGACAAGTCAAATTTCCCTTCTTCTGTTGTTTTATTTGTTTATTTTTATTTTTTAAAACATGCAACTCTCAGGATAAATCTATCAGATCCATAACGGAAATATTTATTATTTACTTCTTTATCATGACCTCTACTGCAAAGGTACGTTATTTAAAGGTTTTTTTCTAATTTTATTGCTTACTAATTAATAAGATATTGCTCCTTGTGACTGTCCTGACTCAATCCAACCTGCACACTGGATCTATATTAAGTGTCTTCCACAACTACCCAATCATTCAATATTCCATCTTTTAGTACTATAAACATTTACTAACACTTCATGTTATTCAGTGGCTGCAGTTTTGTCAGCTCCACTGAGGCCTGTAGAAAATGGCCCCACAGCACGTGATTTCCTTCTCTTTGTTGGGATTGCAGCATCATGTGGGGGGAGGGGAAGGGAAACTTTTTTTTTTTCTCTCAACTATTTCCCCCTATATTGCATAGTCTGGATTTTATTCATACACACCACACATACATTTATATATATCATATACACACATTCAGATATCTACAGCCCTGATGCAACTAGTTAAAAACACTCATGTTTCTGTCTAAGTATATAGTACTCCATCCAATCCATTGCACATCCCCCGACTCACTTAGTTTTCTTTGTCTCAATCATGCCGTAGCCATGTGCTTCGTCCACCATTTTAAAATCGGATCTAAAATGTCTGCCTCCATGATTAGCACATGGTTTATCACAGGATTGCGGCCTAGAGTCCCCACATCCCAACACAGTCCACTCATCCGGATCTTTCCGGCACAACTAGACACCGCTTCATCAATTTTTCCATCTTTCTTTCAAGATAAACAACACCAACAAAACCAAGAAAGACAGGAGGAGATGACTCACAACTGACACACAACTTGAACACTAAGTTTTTGTTAAGTCTGCAGCAGGCGCCTCGTCACGGTGTCCCTGCCCAGTTTCTACATGGTCCGTAATTCATAAAGACACCAATGGTGTCACCCCTGGCTACAAGGTGCCCGTACCAGCCGATTCACGTCCAGCGCTTTTTCTAGACCCCAAGACACCTCATACCAATTATATCACCCAAGCTTGCGCTAAGCCCCAATGGTATCCGTACCAGCCATTTCACGTCCAGCGTTAGGCCCCAAGACTACCATGTACCAGACACAATGCGCAACTTAAACGCTATGCTCCAATGGTATCCGTACCAGCCATTCCACGCTACAGTGCGCTAGGCCCCAAGATTACCACGTACCAGCAGTCCCACGCATTTCCTTACAGAGCCATAAACTGTACCACAGGCGACAACTGTATACTATACCACAGACAAAATCCTTTACCATATCAACAAATTTGAGAGCCCGTGAAAAACACGTGCCTAACCTGACCAATTAAAACCTGCGCTATATCTCTAGGTCTTGTACCAAACCGTATTAACTACTTAAGTCTCCACTAGAACCACAAACCATATCACAGGCGACAACTAACAGAACTCACAAACCCACATGCTCTCTTAATTTCCCCTCTTCACAAATACACACAACAGACAGCAGGCAACTGAATATGTGATGGTTCTTCCGCAATTAAATATGGCCAGCAGCGGAGAAACTCTTCTGCCGTCACAGAGATCGCAAAAACCGGACACGGTCAGGCAATCAGTGCCACACACCCTGAGACACACGAGTAAGACTTCAGATTATAAAAATCAGCAGACTTACCATGTTCTCGTATAAAGAGCTGATCAGACTCTTGGATCAGGGTATCCAGCACGTCCTGCCATTCCAATCGCCGGTCCTCAAGATTGTAGTTTCTCCTATACTGGCCCCACGTTGGGCGCCAATAATGTTAGGGTGAACTCTTAACTAGAGATCACTAGTTGCCTACTGCCTGGTCTAATTGGTGTGGATCGAGTGCATGCTTGAAAAATGAGATCAGACACGGTCGGATATTCATCTTTCCTCGACAGAAGTCAGCCCATGCTCTGCTTTATTACAACTGAGCTTGCTCTGATATAACCTTGCAAAGGGACATGTCCGGATGTGTTCATTGGTCAGTGGGTCGAACAATGTGTTAGTCCATGAGCTGATTGGTAGGCGTCATTGTAGGCAGGTCTATGACATCATTGGATGGATCCATGGTGATGGTGATGGGAGGGACGTCATCTGGTGGATCCATGCTGATGGTTTGGTCTTCTAGCTTGACCAGGGGTCTTCCCTTATATGGTATCTTCTTACATCTGGACAGTCCTTGCATTCCAGGCAAGGTGTGGAGAAACAGGCAATGGCAGCCATCTTTATATCTGTGTCATGTGTATGATCTGAAACCTGAATTATGTAAGGCAAATCGACATATTTCCCACAATCCCTTGTCAAGAGGTTAATTAAGCATTTGATGGAAAGGTCCTCCTCAACAGTTCAGACACGTGCAGTACTTGTAAGCAAATGTAGAAAGTTTCCTAGCGCGCTACGGGGACCGGACGGCTGGTGCATGGACAATGGCATGCAAGCCACTAATATTGCAGTGGGGCGGGAGACCCTCAAACTTCCCCAATCTGCATGCAGTAGGGTCTGGTATACAGTTAGGTCCAGAAATATTTGGACAGTGACACAAGTTTTGTTATTTAAGCTGTTTACAAAAACATGTTCAGAAATACAATTATATATATAATATGGGCTGAAAGTGCACACTCCCAGCTGCAATATGAGAGTTTTCACATCCAAATCGGAGAAAGGGTTTAGGAATCATAGCTCTGTAATGCATAGCCTCCTCTTTTTAAAGGGACCAAAAGTAATTGGACAAGGGATTCTAAGGGCTGCAATTAACTCTGAAGGCGTCTCCCTCGTTAACCTGTAATCAATGAAGTAGTTAAAAGGTCTGGGGTTGATTACAGGTGTGTGGTTTTGCATTTGGAAGCTGTTGCTGTGACCAGACAACATGCGGTCTAAGGAACTCTCAATTGAGGTGAAGCAGAACATCCTGAGGCTGAAAAAAAGAAAAAATCCATCAGAGAGATAGCAGACATGCTTGGAGTAGCAAAATCAACAGTCGGGTACATTCTGAGAAAAAAGGAATTGACTGGTGAGCTTGGGAACTCAAAAAGGTCTGGGCGTCCACGGATGACAGCAGTGGTGGATGATCGCTGCATACTTTCTTTGGTGAAGAAGAACCCGTTCACAACATCAACAGAAGTCCAGAACACTCTCAGTGAAGTAGGTGTATCTGTCTCTAAGTCAACAGTAAAGAGAAGACTCCATGAAAGTAAATACAAAGGGTTCACATCTAGATGCAAACCATTCATCAATTCCAAAAATAGACAGGCCAGAGTTAAATTTGCTGAAAAACACCTCATGAAGCCAGCTCAGTTCTGGAAAAGTATTCTATGGACAGATGAGACAAAGATCAACCTGTACCAGAATGATGGGAAGAAAAAAGTTTGGAGAAGAAAGGGAACGGCACATGATCCAAGGCACACCACATCCTCTGTAAAACATGGTGGAGGCAACGTGATGGCATGGGCATGCATGGCTTTCAATGGCACTGGGTCACTTGTGTTTATTGATGACATAACAGCAGACAAGAGTAGCCGGATGAATTCTGAAGGGTACCGGGATATACTTTCAGCCCAGATTCAGCCAAATGCCGCAAAGTTGATCGGACGGCGCTTCATAGTACAGATGGACAATGACCCCAAGCATACAGCCAAAGCTACCCAGGAGTTCATGAGTGCAAAAAAGTGGAACATTCTGCAATGGCCAAGTCAATCACCAGATCTTAACCCAATTGAGCATGCATTTCACTTGCTCAAATCCAGACTTAAGATGGAAAGACCCACAAACAAGCAAGACCTGAAGGCTGCGGCTGTAAAGGCCTGGCAAAGCATTAAGAAGGAGGAAACCCAGCGTTTGGTGATGTCCATGGGTTCCAGACTTAAGGCAGTGATTGCCTCTAAAGGATTCGCAACAAAATATTGAAAATAAAAATATTATGTTTGGGTTTGGTTTATTTGTCCAATTACTTTTGACCTCCTAAAATGTGGAGTGTTTGTAAAGAAATGTGTACAATTCCTACAATTTCTATCAGATATTTTTGTTCAAACCTTCAAATTAAACATTACAATCTGCACTTGAATTCTGTTGTAGAGGTTTCATTTCAAATCCAATGTGGTGGCATGCAGAGCCCAACTCGCGAAAATTGTGTCACTGTCCAAATATTTCTGGACCTAACAGTATACTCAGTATGCCTTACTGTCTGAAGAGAAGTACAATATATATCTGGCCAGTGAGGATTCAGGATAGGAAAGCCTTCAGCATATTGGCTGTAAAAGTCAGGAAATGATGAAATTCTAGGCCTCGGGCCTAGTAGGAGACTTGTGGTGAAGATACTCTCCACATAATAATCAGAGGAGACTCAGCCAGAACCAGCACATTCCAGTTCTTTCTAGACAGAGGCTGGAGAATAGCTCCACCTATTCAGCCACGTGACCAAGAACTGGCCAATAGGATAACACCCAATGCACACTTCAGATTCTTACAGTTTTCACCAGTAGATGGTGCTAGAACACAACAAATGAAAAATGCTTTACTTATAACCTATAACATAATATTAGATATAAGTAAATGTATTTAAAGAAACCGACACAATCTGGACCGGGCCACTATATATACATATACCAACCTAAATGACCTTCAATTGCATTAATCAGGCCGCATACAAATGGAGATTTATATTTTTCTCCTACATATGCATGTCGTATAGATAGTATATATCAATCAAAACTGACAATATAGAATATATCATGAAGGATGGAAGACAAAAAGCTCACCAACAGACAATTCCCCTAATATAAGTGCACAGAAGGCGATGATATAGATAGAAAAACACTAAAATATTAAAATGTTAAACAATAGTAAGATGCTGATGAGATGGAAAGGAGAAGCAGAATCCGAGATGCGAACCACCATGGGGGGTCTATAACAAACTTGTAAATCCCCATTGATCATTTAAACCAGCGGGCTTCATGCATTTTCAGGAGTGTAATCCATTTGCATTTAACTTGATTAAGGGTACCTTCACACTTTAGCGATGCAGGAGCGATCCGACCAGCGATCTAACCTGGTCAGGATCGCTGCTGCATCGCTACATGGTCGCTGGTGAGCTGTCAAACAGGCAGATCTCACCAGCGACCAGTGACCAGCCCCCAGCCAGCAGCGACGTGCAAGCGACGCTGCGCTTGCACGGAGCCGGCGTCTGGAAGCTGCGGACACTGGTAACTAAGGTAAACATCGGGTATGGTTACCCGATGTTTACCTTAGTTACCAGCTCACACCGCTTAACTTAGCGTGTGAAGGGAGCAGGAGCCGGCACTGGCAGCATGAGAGCTGCGGAGGCTGGTAACGAAGGTAAATATCGGGTAACCACCTTGGTTACCCGATGTTTACCTTGGTTACAGCTTACCGCAGGCTGTCAGACGCCGGCTCCTGCTCCCTTCACATTCAGGATTGTTGCTCTCTCGCTGTCACACACAGCGTTGTGTGCTTATCAGCGGGAGAGCAACAATAAAAAAACGAACCAGGGCTGTGTGTAACGAGCAGCGATCTCACAGCAGGGGCCAGATCGCTGCTCAGTGTCACACACAGCGAGATCGCTAATGAGGTCACAAAAAATGTGACTCAGCAGCGATCTCAGTAGCGATCTCGCTGTGTGTGAAGTACCCCTTAGTCTCCTAAAGACATCACCTCTTCTGTTTCCAGGGTAAATCCGATCGATACCCCTGAACCTCAAAAGAGACTGTCCCGAATGGTGGTCCCGAAAATGTCTTGCTAGAGGTTTTAATTTGGCAATAGTGAAAATTTGGTCTGCAGGAATTTTTTCCGCCGCCTTGATGTCCCTAATATGTTCAAGTATACGAACCCGAAGTTCACGTGTAGTCATACCGATGTATTATAAATTGCATGGGCATCTGGCCAAATAAATTACATTGGTTGTTTTGCAATTTATAAAGTGGAGAATCTTATAGCTCCGTACATTGTCGGAGTCTGAAAAACTGTCCATTTTAGAAATGTATGAACACGCCCATACAGCTTCCACATGCCCAAGAACCCCTTTTGGGCCCCTTTGAGCCAAAAATAAAGCTGGATGGATTTACATGATGGCTGTGTACTAACATGTCTTGGAGAGTCTTGCCCCTCTTGGCAACAAAAAAAGGTTTTTCTGTAATAATATTAGACAAAGAGACATCTGCCTGAAGGATCGGCCAGAATTTGGTGACAGCCCGTTAGCTCTTTCCACCTAGATTGGTAGTTGGAAATAAAGCGTGTGATGTTGTTAGATTCCTTTCTATCCCTAGGATGCAATAGTGTTTGTCTGCTGGTATGTTTAGTCGTATGATATGCCTGGTCCACTACATTTCCTTGATATCCCCGCTGGAGGAATCTAGATCTTAAATCAGCCGCCTGCAATTCAAAATGAGAATCTCTATCACAGATTCGTCGTGCCCTGATAAATTGTCCCTTAGGGATGGCACGAATCACATGTTGAGGGTGAGCCGACCGAGCATGCAAGAAAGAGTTCACACTAGTCTCTTTGCGAAAGATTGTAGTATGGAGATGTCCCTCATTGTCAACCATAATATGAAGATCAAGATAATCCATTGTCATTTGGCTAATATGGTGGGAGAGCTTGACATTGCAGGTGTTATCATTGAGATGGTATAAGAACTGGTCCAGATGACTTTTCAAACCCTGCCAAATAAACAGCACGTCGTCAATGTAACAAACCCATAAAACGATGGATTTTGAAAAAATTTCACTGTTCTGTATGAACTCCCGTTCCCATAGGCCCAAGAAAAGGTTGGCGTAGGATAGGGCACAAGCCGCCCCCATCATCACGCCCCTCTTCTGTAAAAAGAATCTGTCCTTAAACACAAAATAGTTGTAGGGACAAATTCCATGAGGGACATCAGAAATTCAACAAATGACACATCATGATCACGACCAGACAGGTAAAAGCTGAGTGCCCTCAGACCTAGGCTGTGGGAGATAGAGGTATATAGGGACTCGACATTACATGTTATGAGATATAGGTCAGAGTCCATATGTATCCCCTCCAACCTCTGAAGGACCTCCGTAGAATCCCGGACGTATGAGGGTAGTTCAGCCACAATCGGTTTCAAAAAATAATCCAGTAGTCTGGAAACGGGTTCTGAAAGACTCCCATTTCCAGACACTATGGGTCTTCCCGGAGGGTTTTTGTGCACTTTTGGGAGCAAATATAGTGTGGGCTCTTGGAAGAATACTCTGGGAGTAGAGAGGATTGGAGAGTCCTGACCTGGACTCTGACCTCTGGAAGGACCTTCTGTGGAGAGTGAAGGTCCACTTCATCTGAATGGAGTGAGCAAGTGGAGGGAGACAGCTCGACTGGGATATGTCTGAGGAGAGGTATCTGAACCTGAGTTGGCGTACCGTGAACTAAGCCAATCTGTAACCATGTTTATCTGCCTTTTATGTGTACGCTCACACGAGCGTTGAAATCGGACGAGTGCAATGCGAGAAAATCTCGCATTGCACTCTGACCAATGTTAGTCAATGAGGTAGAGCAGTTGGTCAGCTTTTCTCGCTTCCAGATTCTGGATGCGAGAAAAGTAGCAGCATGCTACAATTTTCTGCTACAGCCATATCATTCGCACCCATTCAAGTGAATGGATAACATCGGACTGCACTCAGATGTAATCCAAATGCAGAGCAATATACGCACAGGCTGACAATGGAGATGGGGGGATTAACCCCTCCCTCTCCTCTGCCGCGCCCGCCCTCAGCTTCACAGCTGTTACCCGATTGTAAGTATCTCATCTCCCGTCAGAGCTGACTTCATCCGCCTGAAGGAATCTTCCTGTTCCTCACCCCACATGAATGGAGGGCCAGAAGTCTTGCCATGCTTCGGTTGTCCAACCAGGAGGTCTTGCAAGGGAGCCGCCATCTTGGTGTAGCCTTTCATGAACCTGCGGTAGTACCCCATCAGACCCAGTAACTGACGCACCTGTCTGACAGTATTATCAAGAAGAAAAAAATCCAGCATCGGATGTATGAAGGAGGTAGAATAAAACTATGAAATTTATTGAGTCCGTTAAAAACAGGAAAATGCACACATGGGGAGCATAGGGACACACAGTGAGTGCAGGGACTAACTATCCTATGCATTTCAACCTTGCGGTCTTAATAATTTCCGTGAATAAGACCGCAAGGTTGAAACGCGTAGTATAGTCCCCGCACTCACTGTGTGTCCCTATGCTCCCCATGTGTGTATTTTCCTGTTTTTAACTGACTCAATAAATTTCATAGTTTTAATCTAGGCCAGGGCGTTCCATGCATCGGTGGTGGATCCTAGAGTGAAGAGGGGTGAACTGAATTTACCTGCTTTTTACTTTCTCTGACAGTATTGAGCCTTGGCCAGTTTTGGATAGCCGTGATCTTCCCGGGATCTGGTGTCACTCCCTCGGCGCTGACCACATGTCCCAGGTACTGGACCTTAGGCTTCAGTAGGTGACACTTAGATGGTTTTAGCTTCATCCCATACCTGGATAGGGCTTCGCACACTTCTGCAAAATGTTCTAGATGCGCTTCGTATGTCTTGGAATACACAATGACGTCATCCAGATAATGTAGGACAGTTTCGAAGTTGCAGTGACCCAAGCAGCACTCCATGAGTCTCTAAAATGTTCCCGGTGCATTGCACAGCCCGAATGGCATGCTGTTGAATTTGCATAATCCCATCGGGGTGGCAAAGGCAGTCTTCTCACGGTCTTCCTCAGCAACAGCCACCTGCCAGTATACACTAGTTAAGATCAAGAGTAGAGAAGTACTTTGAAGATTTCAAGGCAGCTAAGGATTCTTCAAATCGGGGTAGGGGGTAGGCATCCTTCTGTGTGATCTTGTTGATTTGTCTGTAATCCACATGCATCCTCATAGTGCCGTCCTCCTTCTTCACCAATACCAGGGGAGCTGCCCAGGGGCTGCAACTATCACGATGGCCCCAGCCTCCTTCATATTTTTCAGCATGTCTTTGGCACATTGGTAATGGGCTGGTGGTATGGGCCTGTACCTCTCCTTGATGGGTGGATGAGTACCAGTAGGTATGTGGTGTTGTACCCCTTTTATCCTCCCGAAATCTAGTGGGTGTGCGACGCCCCTGGACTATTCAGGTCGTCACAGGGTACTGCACAAACTGTCCTACCCATGCAGTATTCAACCCCCCCATGGTTCTGGGTCTCTATCCTGCAGTGCTGCCTCCATCAGCATTCACAAATCCTAGATACACTTTGCACCACACCTGTCAGGCTCACCATTGGGCTGCTTCGGCAGGAATAGGGCTGCCCACCTAGGGATCAGACAGGGAGGTGGGAGGTGTCGAGGTCAGTCAATTGATTAGTGACCCTCGAGCTGTGAGGAGCTCTGAGGGAGCTGGGGGAGTTGGAGCTCCCAGGGGAGAGGAAAACTCAGTCGCAGACGGTGGTCTGGACCTAGAGGAATCGGACCCCCAATTACAGGGGATTGAGGCTTGGTGCCTGGAACCCATCGAAGAGGACGGCCGGCACCCTGGTACTGTCACCGGTCCGGGGCTGAAGGCACGACGGGGTACACGAACCCTAGATCAGAGAGAAGCTTCAGGCAACCCGGCAATTAACCTGAGAACGGGGCCTTTATGGACTTGTTCCCACCAGCTCCAGAATCGGGGCACTAGCGCAATGAGGGGGATAGGGCTTTCCTAGCAAGAAGCCCACTGAAATCCCAAGCGTGAGCCCTGAGACCAGGCTCCTCCACTTAGCCACAGTGGGGAGCGGGGCCTGAATAGCTCCAAGCTACCGGACCACAACGGACAATCTAAAACTTAGTGCCAGGAGGCAGGTACAGACCACCAGCAGCACTGCAGGGGATGGGACCCGGACGAGCTCCCCTTGAGAGTCAGCGGCGTTCAGAGACTTGGTTTATCCTGTTAGCATCTGCTTCATTGCTGAGTGAGTACCCAACTGAGCCCTGCACTGTGTCCCCGCATCACCATCCAGAGTCCCGGGGCCTACACCTACCCATGGAGGGCAACGTCACCTAGCTGCCCCACTTGAACGGGTACTCCCAACGGCAGCGGCGGTACTCCCAATTACCGCACACCATGGGTGGCGTCAAGAACTATACCAAATCCCCTGTAAATACTCCTTTTTATATTTGATTGTGGCCCCTAAGCCCCCTGGTCTGCAGACCCTCGAGCCATGAATGGACACTACCTCCGGATCCGAGCGGTTCGATCCGCTGCTGGGGCGGCACAGGTGCTTGCCAAAGACCTGTTTGTATTCCTGCACTACCTTGTAGATCCCCTGCTTGTGATGTAGAGGTGTAGAGCCGATACCTATTTGGCGCCCCTGACCTGGTCAGGCGCCCCTGACCTGGTCAGGCACCACTGAGTAGTGCACCCATGCTGGGAAAGTACTTCCAGGTAATCCTAAAGGCCAGAATGAGGTGTGTAGGCACAGACACATAGCAACCAGGTCTCCCACACCTTTAGAGGGGACCCTTGGGTAGTCTCCAGAGGAGGGCTAGCTTTAGCTAGCTAAAGTGCAGAGGTTGTAAGGAAAGAGAGGAGAGCCAGTCTGGTAGTGGAGCGCGACAAGCGTACTTGCGTGCTGCCACTAGTCAGTCCCTGCGCGGTGTAGTGACAATTGGCGGGGGAGAAGGGTCCTGGGTAGTCAGAGAAAGAGGTGCTCCTGGTGACTCGGCACGTACGGGGTACAGGTCCCTAGAGCAGACTCCTGTGTAACTATATGCTAAACCTGCTGGTGAGGGGAACTACAAGTACCTCACCAACCTGACAGAGTCTGAGCCTCAGAAGCAATGCAGGGACCCATAAGGAGACAGAGCCAGAAGCCATCTCACCTGGTCCACGCTGCCGGCAAACGGTCCAAAAACGGGAGAAAAGGCAGTAGCGACTCCCTGGATAGACCCCCATGGTACTTCAGGTCAAGGGGGTTATCCGAATACAGAAGTGCTAGGAAGGCGAGCTAACCTGTTACCCTCAGACTGGCCCTAAGGAGACCCTGGTCCTACCTGGTTCATCACAGCAATGCCCGGGTCAGCTCACCATAACAACAAAGTGAATAAAAACCAGTTAAATGACTTTTGGACTATGCCTGAGTTATTCTGGGACCCGTTATCTACGCACCTGAGGCCCTGGGGCCTGCCTCACTCACGGGAGGCCAAACCAACTGACTGCAGACTCCATCAGCCCCAGACGCTCATAAAATCTGCAGTGGCGATCATACATATCCCTGACCGCAAGCCACGACACATACAAAATCTGACATGCCTGTCTGCCATATACAGAAGAAGACCCTGTGGTTTCCCTGAAGCTGGAGCGACATCCCTGGGGCGACACACCTACATTTAGCTCCTGGCACCACTTTTCTAACTGTTCCTGAGAACTGTCACTGAGGGGCTGGTCTGATGTATTTGGGGAATCTGCTGTATGGATGGAATCTATGTTTACGGTGAACATCTTGGCAATTGTGGCATACCTGGGCAGTTTAACCTCCTCTTCCCCTCAATTCAACACTCTCATGGGCACCCTCCCCTTTCGGACATCGACTACCCCTCTAGCCGTCAATACTGTGGGCCAATGCTCTGAGGGCAGGGGCTTTACCACTGCCTGGTAATCTTGTCCACGGTTGCTGTGAGGAAATAGGGATATATTCTGAGCTATTAAGCCATATTCCTATAGCCGCCATCTTGTCAAGGTACGTAAGGCCTAAGGAGGCTTCAATCAGTATGCTAATTAACCTGAGGAAATTGTCTGTTAGCAGTGGTGTGACACAAGGCAAACTCCTATGATAGGGAAATTAGATGATCTGTTTAGTCCTTGAGAACAGTAAAGGGAAGGAAGACCCCCCTCTGTGATGCTGCAGAAGAAGTGACAAACTAATTAGAGGCATCCTGCACACCTGAGACAGGCACCAGAAATAAATGTTTAATATCTCATGAGCCGTGCTTCCTTTAAAGATGTCAAGCAGAAATATGGCATCCAGACATCCCGACGATTCTAGCACATATTTTATATAGGTGTGGAACTTCTGTAGGT